>NC_134358.1:296079113-296379113 GCF_048569485.1 Anomaloglossus baeobatrachus | reverse complement strand
GTAACTGACCCAACCTGGCAGGAGGATATGCAGAGCGAGGACAGCAGTGCACAGGGGGAGGGAGGCATAGCATCCCAACAGGCAGTAAGAAGCAGGGTGGTGGCTCCAGGCAGAAATCAGGCAACCGTTCCCCGGAACAACAACACGACACAAGGTGCCTGTACAAATGTTAGGTCTTCCCGCGTCTGGCAGTTTTTTAAGTTGGCTCCAGATGATTCTAAAAAGGCCATTTGCAACACCTGCCATGCCAGCATCAGCAGGGGTACCAAAACTAGCAGCCTGACCACCACCAGCATGATCAGGCACATGTCAGCCAAGCACCCGACATTGTGGGAAGTACAACAGAGTCGAGGAGCAGTGCTTGCTGATGTCACTGCTACGTCTTCACTGGTTGTGCATGCGAGCCAATCCCCTGTCCATGCTGCCTGCGAACAAGCCTCCTCCGGTCCTGCACCTGCAGTTGCCTACGCAGAAATAACACCATCATCAAGCACGTCCTTGTCCCAGCGCAGCGTTCAGTTATCCATTCAGCAAACCTTTGAACGCAGGCGCAAATACACTGCCAACGCCCCACATGCCACAGTTCTAAATGCTAACATTTCGCGACTGCTTGCGCTGGAAATGTTGCCTTTTAGGCTGGTGGAGACAGAAGCATTCCGCGACCTGATGGCGGCAGCTGTCCCACGTTACTCGGTCCCCAGCCGCCACTATTTCTCCCGGTGTGCCGTCCCCGCGTTGCATAACCACGTGTCACAAAACACCACACGTGCCCTGAACAACGCTATTTCACCCAAGGTCCACCTAACCACAGACACGTGGACAAGTGCTTGTGGGCAAGGCCGCTACATCTCGTTGACGGCACACTGGGTTAATATTGTGGAAGCTGGGACCCAGTCTGAGCGAGGGATGGAACACGTCCTTCCCACACCAAGGTTTGCAGGCCCTACCTCAGTCAGGGTTTCACCCACACTCTACAGCTCCGGAATGTCATGCTCTTCAGCCTCCTCCTCCTCCTGCGCATCCTCATCCACTGTACCCTCCACACCAGTCCCAAGCTGGAAGCACTGCAGCACTGCCTCGGCGAAGCGGCAACAGGCTGTGCTGAAGCTAATCTGCATAGGTGACAAACCCCACAATGCAGAAGAGGTGTGGACAGCTCTGAAACAGCAGGCAGATCACTGGCTCACACCTCTGAACCTAAAGCCAGGAAAGGTCGTGTGTGACAATGGCCGGAACCTGGTGGCGGCTTTGAGGCGAGGCCAGCTGACACATGTTCCATGCGTGGACCATGTGCTCAACCTCGTGGTTCAGCGGTTTCTAAAGTCATACCCAGAGCTGTCTGATCTGCTGGTAAAAGTTCGCCACCTGTCTGCACATTTTCGAAAGTCACCTACTGCTTCAGCCGGCCTTGCCGGCTTTCAGCGCCGTTTGCATCTTCCGGCTCACAGACTGGTGTGTGATGTCCCCACGCGTTGGAATTCAACTCTGCACATGTTGGTCAGGATATGTGAGCAGAAGAGGGCAGTTGTTGAGTACCTGCATCACCTAAGCCGTCGGGAAATGGGTCAAACTCCACACATAACACCTGAGGAGTGGAGATGGATGTCCGACCTATGTACCATCCTCCAAAACTTTGAGGACTCCACCAAGATGGTAAGTGGTGATGACGCCATTATTAGCGTCACCATACCGCTACTCTGCCTTCTAAAACGGTCTCTGCTCAAAAACAAACATGATGCATTGCAGGCGGAGCGCGATGAGTTGCAGCAAGAAACAGTAGTGGGTGTGGGTGATAACACACAGCCCAGCCTTGTCTCATCACAACGTGCAGTGGAGGACTATGACGAGGAGGAGGATGAAGACATGGAGCAACTCTCCGGCCAAATTGAGGATATGACATGCACACCAGTCATATCCTCGGTTCAGCGTGGCTGGCCAGAGGACAGGGTAGATGAGGAGAAGGAGGAGATGGAGGAGGAGGAGGACAGCATGTTCAGTCATCGTGTTGGTCAGGCTACTGAAGTCCTGGCTGTTAAGAGTCTGGCGCACATGGCTGACTTTATGGTAAGCTGCCTGTCTCGTGACCCTCGCGTTAAGAACATCTTGGCCGACAATCATTACTGGTTGGTAACACTGTAAGACCCACGCTACAAGGAGAACTTTATGTCTCTTATTCCCGAGGCGGAGAGGTCAACCAAAATGCAGCAGTTCCGGAAGGCCATAGTCACGGAAGTAGGCAAAGCATTCCCCTCACAAAACGCTAGCGGCATAGTTCAGGAATCAGTGGACAACCAAGGCATACAGCCGAGAGGGGCACAAGTCCAATCCGCCAGAGGTAGGGGAACAGTCTTTAAGATGTGGGACAGTTTTCTCAGCTCCGCACGTACCACAGCCCCTGAGGTGCGGGGTAGTGCCACAAGAAATCCTAAGTTTGCCCAGATGCTCAAGGAGTACCTTGCAGATCGAACAACTGTACTCCGACATTCCTCTGTGCCTTACAATTATTGGGTATCCAAGGTGGACACGTGGCATGAATTGGCTCTCTACGCCTTGGAAGTCCTGGCCTGCCCTGCCGCTAGCGTTTTGTCAGAGCGTGTTTTTAGTGCCGCAGGTGGAATCATTACAGATAAACGCACCCGCCTGTCAACTGAAAATGCTGACAGGCTGACTCTGATCAAGATGAACAAGGGTTGGATTGGGCCAGACTTCACCACACCACCAGCAAATGAGAGCGGAATTTAAAGTTTGTAACGGGAATTTGCCATGTACCTCCACTCACCCATGGGTACACACTTCTGGACTTTGGATAATCGCTGGACTGCTCCTCCTTCTCCTCATGCGCCACCTTGATGACCGTTACAATAGTTAGGCCATTGTTTCAGGTATACCCCCAGTGGTAAATTTTTTCGCCCATTCTTTGCAGAATGGACATTACAACGACAGGAGACCCGCTCCTTTGCAATGGGAACAATGTTTTGAGGCCCTCATGCACGTCTCTATCCAGGGACAACGTGGAGCCTCCCAATTTTTGGCTGCCCTGCCTAAGGGCTATACTATAATACACCCACTTCCTGACAATGGACACTTAATGTTTTGAGGCCCTCATGCACGTCTCTATCCAGGGACAACGTGGAGCCTCCCAATTTTTGGCTGCCCTGCCTAAGGGCTATACTATAATACACCCACTTCCTGACAATGGACACTTAATGTTTTGAGGCCCTCATGCACGTCTCTATCCAGGGACAACGTGGAGCCTCCCAATTTTTGGCTGCCCTGCCTAAGGGCTATACTATAATACACCCACTTCCTGACAATGGACATTTAATGTTTTGAGGCCCTCATGCACGTCTCTATCCAGGGACAACGTGGAGCCTCCCAATTTTTGGCTGCCCTGCCTAAGGGCTATACTATAATACACCCACTTCCTGACAATGGGCACTTCAGGTTTACAGGCCATCATGCACGTCTCTATCCAGGGACAACGTGGAGCCTCACAATTTTTGGCTGCCCTGCCAAAAAGCTATACTACAATAGACCCACTTCCTTACAATGGGCACTTCAGGTTTACAGGCCCTCATGCACATCTCTATCCAGGGACAATGTGGAGCCTCCCAATTTTTGGCTGCCCTGCCAAAGGGCTATACTACAATAGACCCACTTCCTTACAATGGGCACTTCAGGTTTACAGGCCATCATGCACGTCTCTATCCAGGGACAACGTGGAGCCTCCCAATTTTTGGCTGCCCTGCCAAAGGGCTATACTACAATAGACCCACTTCCTTACAATGGGCACTTCAGGTTTACAGGCCATCAAGCACTGCTCTATCCAGGGACAACGTGGAGCCTCCCAATTTTTGGCTGCCCTGCCAAAGGGCTATACTACAATAGACCCACTTCCTTACAATGGGCACTTCAGGTTTACAGGCCCTCATGCACATCTCTATCCAGGGACAACGTGGAGCCTCCCAATTTTTGGCTGCCCTGCCAAAGGGCTATACTACAATAGACCCACTTCCTTACAATGGGCACTTCAGGTTTACAGGCCATCATGCACGTCTCTATCCAGGGACAACGTGGAGCCTCCCAAGTTTTGGCTGCCCTGCCAAAGGGCTATACTACAATAGACCCACTTCCTTACAATGGGCATTTCAGGTTTACAGGCCCTCATGCACATCTCTATCCAGGGACAACGTGGAGCCTCCCAATTTTTGGCTGCCCTGCCAAAGGGCTATACTACAATAGACCCACTTCCTTACAATGGGCACTTCAGGTTTACAGGCCATCATGCACGTCTCTATCCAGGGACAACGTGGAGCTTCCTAATTTTTGGCTGCCCTGCCAAAGGGCTATACTACAATAGACCCACTTCCTTACAATGGGCACGTCAGGTTTACAGGCCATCATGCACGTCTCTATCCAGGGACAACGTGGAGCCTCCCAATTTTTTGCTGCCCTGCCAAAGGGCTATACTACAATAGACCCACTTCCTTACAATGGGCACTTCAGGTTTACAGGCCATCATGCACGTCTCTATCCAGGGACAACGTGAAGCCTCCCAATTTTTGGCTGCCCTGCCAAAGGGCTATACTACAATAGACCCACTTCCTTACAATGGGCACTTCAGGTTTACAGGCCATCATGCACGTCTCTATCCAGGGACAACGTGAAGCCTCCCAATTTTTGGCTGCCCTGCCAAAGGGCTATACTACAATAGACCCACTTCCTTACAATGGGCACTTCAGGTTTACAGGCCCTCATGCACATCTCTATCCAGGGACAACGTGGAGCCTCCCAATTTTTGGCTGCCCTGCCAAAGGGCTATACTACAATAGACCCACTTCCTTACAATGGGCACTTCAGGTTTACAGGCCATCATGCACGTCTCTATCCAGGGACAACGTGGAGCCTCCCAAGTTTTGGCTGCCCTGCCAAAGGGCTATACTACAATAGACCCACTTCCTTACAATGGGCATTTCAGGTTTACAGGCCCTCATGCACATCTCTATCCAGGGACAACGTGGAGCCTCCCAATTTTTGGCTGCCCTGCCAAAGGGCTATACTACAATAGACCCACTTCCTTACAATGGGCACTTCAGGTTTACAGGCCATCATGCACGTCTCTATCCAGGGACAACGTGGAGCCTCCCAATTTTTGGCTGCCCTGCCAAAGGGCTATACTACAATAGACCCACTTCCTTACAATGGGCACTTCAGGTTTACAGGCCATCATGCACGTCTCTATCCAGGGACAACGTGGAGCCTCCCAATTTTTTGCTGCCCTGCCAAAGGGCTATACTACAATAGACCCACTTCCTTACAATGGGCACTTCAGGTTTACAGGCCATCATGCACGTCTCTATCCAGGGACAACGTGAAGCCTCCCAATTTTTGGCTGCCCTGCCAAAGGGCTATACTACAATAGACCCACTTCCTTACAATGGGCACTTCAGGTTTACAGGCCATCATGCACGTCTCTATCCAGGGACAACGTGGAGCCTCCCAATTTTTGGCTGCCCTGCCTAAGGGCTATACTATAATACACCCACTTCCTGACAATGGACACTTAATGTTTTGAGGCCCTCATGCACGTCTCTATCCAGGGACAACGTGGAGCCTCCCAATTTTTGGCTGCCCTGCCTAAGGGCTATACTATAATACACCCACTTCCTGACAATGGACACTTAATGTTTTGAGGCCCTCATGCATGTCTCTATCCAGGGACAACGTGGAGCCTCCCAATTTTTGGCTGCCCTGCCTAAGGGCTATACTATAATACACCCACTTCCTGACAATGGACACTTAATGTTTTGAGGCCCTCATGCACGTCTCTATCCAGGGACAACGTGGAGCCTCCCAATTTTTGGCTGCCCTGCCTAAGGGCTATACTATAATACACCCACTTCCTGACAATGGGCACTTCAGGTTTACAGGCCATCATGCACGTCTCTATCCAGGGACAACGTGGAGCCTCCCAATTTTTGGCTGCCCTGCCAAAGGGCTATACTACAATAGACCCACTTCCTTACAATGGGCACTTCAGGTTTACAGGCCCTCATGCACATCTCTATCCAGGGACAATGTGGAGCCTCCCAATTTTTGGCTGCCCTGCCAAAGGGCTATACTACAATAGACCCACTTCCTTACAATGGGCACTTCAGGTTTACAGGCCATCATGCACATCTCTATCCAGGGACAATGTGGAGCCTCCCAATTTTTGGCTGCCCTGCCAAAGGGCTATACTACAGTAGACCCACTTCCTTACAATGGGCACTTCAGGTTTACAGGCCATCATGCACGTCTCTATCCAGGGACAACGTGGAGCCTCCCAATTTTTGGCTGCCCTGCCAAAGGGCTATACTACAATAGACCCACTTCCTTACAATGGGCACTTCAGGTTTACAGGCCATCATGCACGTCTCTATCCAGGGAAAACGTGGAGCCTCCCAATTTTTGGCTGCCCTGCCAAAGGGCTATACTACAATAGACCCACTTCCTTACAATGGGCACTTCAGGTTTACAGGCCCTCATGCACATCTCTATCCAGGGACAACGTGGAGCCTCCCAATTTTTGGCTGCCCTGCCAAAGGGCTATACTACAATAGACCCACTTCCTTACAATGGGCACTTCAGGTTTACAGGCCATCATGCACGTCTCTATCCAGGGACAACGTGGAGCCTCCCAATTTTTGGCTGCCCTGCCAAAGGGCTATACTACAATAGACCCACTTCCTTACAATGGGCACTTCAGGTTTACAGGCCATCATGCACGTCTCTATCCAGGGACAACGTGGAGCCTCCCAATTTTTGGCTGCCCTGCCTAAGGGCTATACTATAATACACCCACTTCCTGACAATGGACACTTAATGTTTTGAGGCCCTCATGCACGTCTCTATCCAGGGACAACGTGGAGCCTCCCAATTTTTGGCTGCCCTGCCTAAGGGCTATACTATAATACACCCACTTCCTGACAATGGACACTTAATGTTTTGAGGCCCTCATGCACGTCTCTATCCAGGGACAACGTGGAGCCTCCCAATTTTTGGCTGCCCTGCCTAAGGGCTATACTATAATACACCCACTTCCTGACAATGGACACTTAATGTTTTGAGGCCCTCATGCACGTCTCTATCCAGGGACAACGTGGAGCCTCCCAATTTTTGGCTGCCCTGCCTAAGGGCTATACTATAATACACCCACTTCCTGACAATGGACACTTAATGTTTTGAGGCCCTCATGCACGTCTCTATCCAGGGACAACGTGGAGCCTCCCAATTTTTGCTGCCCTGCCTAAGGGCTATACTATAATACACCCACTTCCTGACAATGGGCACTTCAGGTTTACAGGCCATCATGCACGTCTCTATCCAGGGACAACATGGAGCCTCCCAATTTTTGGCTGCCCTGCCAAAGGGCTATACTACAATAGACCCACTTCCTTACAATGGGCACTTCAGGTTTACAGGCCCTCATGCACATCTCTATCCAGGGACAATGTGAAGCCTCCCAATTTTTGGCTGCCCTGCCAAAGGGCTATACTACAATAGACCCACTTCCTTACAATGGGCACTTCAGGTTTACAGGCCCTCATGCACATCTCTATCCAGGGACAATGTGGAGCCTCCCAATTTTTGGCTGCCCTGCCAAAGGGCTATACTACAATAGACCCACTTCCTTACAATGGGCACTTCAGGTTTACAGGCCTTCATGCACATCTCTATCCAGGGAAAACGTGGAGCCTCCCAATTTTTGGCTGCCCTGCCAAAGGGCTATACTACAATAGACCCACTTCCTTACAATGGGCACTTCAGGTTTACAGGCCATCATGCACGTCTCTATCCAGGGACAACGTGGAGCCTCCCAATTTTTGGCTGCCCTGCCAAAGGGCTATACTACAATAGACCCACTTCCTTACAATGGGCATTTCAGGTTTACAGGCCCTCATGCACATCTCTATCCAGGGACAACGTGGAGCCTCCCAATTTTTGGCTGCCCTGCCAAAGGGCTATACTACAATAGACCCACTTCCCTACAATGGGCACTTCAGGTTTTCAGGCCATCATGCACATCTCTATCCAGGGACAACGTGGAGCCTCCCAATTTTTGGCTGCCCTGCCAAAGGGCTATACTACAATAGACCCACTTCCTTACAATGGGCACTTCAGGTTTACAGGCCCTCATGCACATCTCTATCCAGGGACAACGTGGAGCCTCCCAATTTTTGGCTGCCCTGCCAAAGGGCTATACTACAATAGACCCACTTCCTTACAATGGGCACTTCAGGTTTACAGGCCATCATGCACGTCTCTATCCAGGGACAACGTGGAGCCTCCCAATTTTTGGCTGCCCTGCCAAAGGGCTATACTACAATAGACCCACTTCCTTACAATGGGCACTTCAGGTTTACAGGCCATCATGCACGTCTCTATCCAGGGATAACGTGGAGCCTCCCAATTTTTGGCTGCCCTGCCAAAGGGCTATACTACAATAGACCCACTTCCTTACAATGGGCACTTCAGGTTTACAGGCCCTCATGTACATCTCTATCCAGGGACAAAGTGGAGCCTCCCAATTTTTGGCTGCCCTGCCAAAGGGCTATACTACAGTAGACCCACTTCCTTACAATGGGCACTTCAGGTTTACAGGCCATCATGCACGTCTCTATCCAGGGACAACGTGGAGCCTCCCAATTTTTGGCTCCCTGCCAAAGGGCTATACTAAAATAGACCCACTTCCTTACAATGGGCACTTCAGGTTTACAGGCCATCATGCACGTCTCTATCCAGGGACAACGTGGAGCCTCCCAATTTTTGGCTGCCCTGCCAAAGGGCTATACTACAATAGACCCACTTCCTTACAATGGGCACTTCAGGTTTACAGGCCCTCATGTACATCTCTATCCAGGGACAAAGTGGAGCCTCCCAATTTTTGGCTGCCCTGCCAAAGGGCTATACTACAATAGACCCACTTCCTTACAATGGGCACTTCAGGTTTACAGGCCATCATGCACATCTCTATCCAGGGACAACGTGGAGCCTCCCAATTTTTGGCTGCCCTGCCAAAGGGCTATACTAAAATAGACCCACTTCCTTACAATGGGCACTTCAGGTTTACAGGCCATCATGCACGTCTCTATCCAGGGACAACGTGGAGCCTCCCAATTTTTGGCTGCCCTGCCAAAGGGCTATACTACAATAGACCCACTTCCTTACAATGGGCACTTCAGGTTTACAGGCCCTCATGCACATATCTATCCAGGAACAACGTGGAGCCTCCCAATTTTTGGCTGCCCTGCCAAAGGGCTATACTACAATAGACCCACTTCCTTACAATGGGCACATTAGACTCAAGAGGCCTTCATGTACGTCTCTTCTCAGGGACATCGGAGTGCCACACAATGTTTTCACGTAAAATCTTTCATGTAATCTCCAAAAGTAACATACACCAGCTCTATCTCACTATTGGGTATGTGCCCTTAACATTTCCGCCATGAAAATTCATTTTGGTGTCATTTTGGAAGGTTTTCTGGTGAGTCCGTAAAAATGGCGTAAAATGCGGACAAAATTGTTCACAGCTGTGACTTTTGAGTGATAAATGCTTCAAGGGGTCTTCCCCATGCTGTTGCCATGTCATTTGAGCACTCTTCTGAGACTTTTGTGACATTTTTAGGGTTTCTACATGCTGCCGGGGGTCATTTCACAAAAATACTCGGGTCTCCCATAGGATAACATTGGGCTCGGTGCTCGGGCCGAGTACACGAGTATCTTGGGATGCTCGGCCCGAGCCTCGAGCACCCGAGCTTTTTAGTACTCGCTCATCACTACCCGGGATCACCAACCCCTACCCACAGAGGGGCAACACAACAACTTGCTGCTTCACACCATCACTCCCGGGATCCCCACACCGAGCAGCGGTGGTGCTAACCAATCACCACAACCGTGGGTGGCGTCACGAAAAATAGACTATATCATAAAACCCAATCCCCTTTCACTCACGGGCGAGGAGCGCCGCTCGAGACCCCCGGGATCCGGCCCACCGATCGAGTCACCACTGAGCAGCAGCAGCCGGACCCGAGCAGAGGGGTGAGCGCAGTGCTGACACCCCCTCTCCCCGCCCGCGACACCAGCACTTACAAAGCATATAAGGCGAGGTTGGGCCATGTGTTCAGCTTGGACACCCAAAAATTAAAGGGAACTGAAGCGTCAGAAAGGATGCAGGTATGATCACTTAACAATCCCTCTACCATGTTGTGCAACTTCTCCATCCTTGGTATTGTTGCAGGCACAGATAGCCCTTGCTGATGTGCTGGTTTATTTAAAATGGCCCAGTTTGCTCACATTACCCCCCCCCCCACTTCTGTTGGACCATCAACTCTGGCACCAGCATTGTCTGAGGGTGATGTTTTCAGCAACTGATCTACAACGATCCTCTTGAAAGCTTCCATTATGCAACTTTTTGGTCATTCCAAAAGGAGAGAAGGAAATTTCTCATTGTACCATGGGTCCTGAAAGGAGGCCAACCAGTATAGTTTGTTTGATAAAATGTGTATCATGGCAGGGTTTTGCCACAGACACTTACACATGTACTGTGCCATGTGGGCCAAGCTGCAAAAGGTTCTGTGTTCCCACCAGGAGGAACAATGCCCATCCTCTCCTCATGCTGACTCACCTTCTCCTCCACCTCCTTCTCTCCAGCCCATCCATGCTGGACAGACATGAACCAAGGGTTGAGAGTCCCCTGTGAAGCATTGGGAGTCCCCTAGGTAGCACAGAAAATCAAGTCTTCTCCCTCCTCATCCTCCTCATCATCACCCAATGTTGCCTCACAATATTGGCTGGGCTAGGTAGTATGACCCATTGGGAAATCTGGTTCCATAGCCACATGATGAGCACTCAAAGTTTCCTCTTGTAGATTATGCAATAATTGTTTCAACGGACACAACAGCAGGATTGTTAAGCTGATAATAGCCTGATCACTGCTCTTGAGCTTGGTGCAGTACTCAAAGTTCTCAAGAACCTCACAAATGTCAGTAATCCACACCCACTTGACAGTTATTATGTGTGGTGGCTGACTCTCAGTGTGACGGGCATATTGAAGCTGGTATTCAGCCTACTGCCCTTTGCTGTTCACTAATCCTCGCCAACATATGATATATAGCGTTCCACCGCTTGGGCAGATCGCACATGATTCAGTGACTTGGCAAATTCAAGTACTTTTGCAGCACTGTAAGACCAGCAAAAGGCCTAGAGGAATGGCAAAAATGGGCGCTAATACGGCGTACCTTCTCAATTGAACATGAGCTTAAAGTTGCATGCACACCACCTCGTACTCCGGCTCACTTTTTTTTTTTTTTTTTTACCTTCTCAAGTAGGTACGGCAAGTCAGGTTATGTTTTGAGAAATTTATGAACAACTAAGTTCAGCACATGAGCCATGCATGGCACCTGTACCAGCTTGCCAACCTTACGCCCATTATCACAGACCACCAGACTGGGTCGGAGGTGCAGCAGGGAGAGCCACTGATTGGTCTGTTCTTTTATACCTTGCACAGTTCTGCTGCACTGTGTGGTTTCTGACCTAAACAGATCAACGTCAACAGAGCTTGTTGCCGCATTGCCGATGCGCTGCGAAACAGCTCCTTGCTTGGCAGTGATGGGGAACGTAATTCAGCAGAGGATAAGGAGCAGGAGGAGGAGAAGGGGAGACAGAAAGTGGCATATGATGAGGCGGAAACCCAGATAGAAGTTGGGCCCACTATTCTTGGCATGAGTAGGATGTGTGATATTCCAGTTTGTGACATTGTCCCAGCCTCCACCAGGTTCACCCAGTGTGCCGTGACAGATATGTATTGTCCCTGTCCATAACAACTTGTCTACGTGTCTCTTGTTGGTTGGACCTTCCCAGTTATGGCGTTGGTCAGAGCACGGTTTAGATTGTTTAACACATGCTTGTGTAATGTGGGGATGGCACACCGGGCAAAATAGTGGCGGCTGGGAACACTGTATCAAGGGACAGCAACAGCCAAGAGATCACGGAAACAATGTGTTCCCACAAGCATGAACGGCAATATCTTTACAACTAGCAATTTGGCAATGTATGTCAGGACTAGAGATGAGCAATGTTTAAGGTTCGAGGTTCGCCAATTTCATGTTTGAGTGATTTTTGGGGGTGTTCGAGTCGTTCGAAGAACTCGAGCCTTTTGCTAAAAGCTCGACAGTTCGAGTAACGTTCGAGAATGGTTCGATCAACAAAAAGCCTAGCTAGTTACTAGCTGGCTTTTCACTGTAACAGTGTGAGTCACTGTGAATCACGCTATTATCAAAATTCAGCATATAGTGCGCAGGGGGGACGGGGTTTAGATCAGTGCTGCTGCAGAGTGCTGAGAGAATGCCGATCGCCTTTTTTTTGTTTTCCCTAACCAAGCGTACAGTGGGGCGGGCCAGGCTGTCAGCAAATCACAGATACACACACTGCAAAGTGGATTTTTGCAAGACAAGCAAGGGCATGTGTCATAGGCTGTGCATGTCACATGTCTTTGCCATATAAGACATGGTCATTTTCCCCGTCGCCGCCATTATCTCTCTGCTGCGTGTAGGTGACAGTCACCGCTCCCGCTGCTGCTGCTGTGTGCACTATAGAGATACAGTGCAATCTACACAGCGCTTTAGGGATTAGGGACTACTGGTTATTTCAGCTCTTTTCAGGGCTGATTTACAGGCGTTCATAGCCATAGCTGCTAGGCAGGTCCGTGCAAACGCTGTGTAGGGCTTTAGATAACAGTGTCTGGTTACCTCAGCTCAGGCAATTCCTTGCTGCATTTTTTCATTAGCAGGGATAGAAAGTGAGGCTTCCTTTGCTGTCCTGCTATCTACAGCACCTGTGTATTCTACCCACCTGCCCATTTTTGCCAAGCTATTTTATTTCCCCAAAGAGCTGACACTTTTTGTGGCATCCTAAAAGTGTCTGGAATACTAAGTTAGTGTTCCTTTGCTGTCCACTGACCCAGACCACCCATGCATTTTACCCACCTGCCAAGTTTTTGATATGCAATTCTAATTGCAAACTGTGCTGCCACTATTAGGGGCATACTAAAATTGTCTGGGATACTACCTCAGTGTTCCTTTGCTGCCAATCACGGTACAGCAACTGTGCATGCTACACACCTGTCCATTTTTGCTACGCAATTCTAATTGTAAACTGTGCTGCCACTGTTAGGGGCATACTAAATTTGACTGGGATAGTCAGTGTTGGTTCTTTTGCTGTCAATAAAGCTAGACCACCTCTGCAATCTACACCACCTCTCCATTTTTTTTTACCACATTTTAAGTGTCCAATCTTGTTGCTAACAAAATGAGTGGCAAAAGGACAGATGCTGGTGGAAAGGGGAACAGGCGTGTTGGAAAAGGAAAAAAAGTTTGTGTCCATGGGGTAGGTGGGAAAGCTACATCATCTGCTGAAGAAAAGGCCATCTTCCAGCAAAAGTAAGATGTCTACTTTTTTCCGTGGACAATCGGATGTGCTACCTTTTTAATGTAACCGAACAATTGTAGCAAAGGTAGATGATGCACAAAAAAAGAACATGCTCAAGTGCTCCAACAAGTGTCCTCTCCTCCACCTCAACTTCAACATCCAAAAAACAACAGTCCTCTGAGTTGTCACCCCAATCGCATTTTCTTTCTCCCAGCTCTCAAGTCTCCACCCGCCCTGCAGAGTATGGTGTAACAGAGATGGCTGAGTCTGCAGAGCTGTTCAGTCACACTATAGCCTGGGAATCAGAGGTCTGCTCCCAAGCTACAGTGAGTACAGACCAGGAAATGGTCAGCAGTGATGCCCAGAAGCTTTGTGAGTCAGATTCAGGCTCTGATGACTAAGTTTCTGAGCATAATGTGGACCCTCATTCCCAAACTGTAACACCTGTTGGTGGAGACAATGAGGAACATACTGATGACGATGAGACGCAGATACCTGATTGGGATGACAACTTAACTATTCAGTCAGGGCAGGAAGAGTTTAGGTCTGAGGGCGAGGGGAGTGCAAACACAACGCTTGATGATGAAGTTCTAGATCCCACTTACTGTCAACCCACAGTCAGGCACTCGAGGAGGTCACCAGAGGTGGTGGAGGAGGATGACGACAAAATTACCTTGCGCCTTTCTGGACAGAGTCGGAGTACTGGAAGCACATAAACAACTGCATCCTCAGCCACAACTCTGCCTCTGAGCACAAGTCAGGGTGGCTCTGCAGGTCACATGGGCTCTAGCCTGGTACTTTTTTGACATCGCAAATGATCTCCCAAATCATGTGATCTGTAAGATTTGTCGCCAATCTATAAGTAGAGGCCAAAACCTCACTATTTTGACAACTTCTTCCACGAATCGTCACATGAATAACAAGCATAAGTCCCAGTGGGAAGCTCACCGTGCAACAATGCGGCCTAGCGGAGCGGGCCAACCACCGTCTGCCCCTTCAAGTGCATCCGCGCGCTCTTCATCCTCTATGACTGTGGGGACAGCTGTCACACATGTTTTTCCACGCAGACTTTCCACCTCTTTAACTGCAACAGGCAGTTTGCTTGGCAGGTCGGCAGTTGTTTTGGAAGGGGAAACAAGTGCTGGTATAGAGCTCTCTCAGAAATCAAGAGCACCAACTTTGGATGAAGGCAACATCATGTCTCCGCCTGAACCTTCCTCACAGACCTACAGTTTTCCAGGGACACCCTACTCAATACTGTTTCCACACAGCAGCCAGATCTCGGTCCCTCAGATGTGGACAAATAAAAGGCCATTTCCTCCCTTTGTACGCTCTTGGCTACCGAAATGCTGCCTGGTGGACACAGAGGATTTTCGAGACCTTATGCAAGTCGCAGTGCCCCAGTACCAGATGCCCAGTTGCCACTACTTCTCCATGAAAGGTTTGCCTGCGCTACACCAGCATGTTGCACACAACATCACCGCTTCTTTGAGAAACTCTGTGTGTGAGAGGGTGCATTTCACCACTGATACTTGGACCAGTAAGCATGGACAGGGGCGTTACATGTCGCTGACTGGGCACTGGGTAGCTATGGTGAGAGATGGAGAAGCGTCTGCTGAACAAGTCTTGCCGTCCCCACGACTTGTGCGTCAATCCTATGTATGTAGAAGTTCCTCCATTGCTTCTGCCTACTCAACCTCATCTGGGTCATCCACCTCTGCCCCAAGCCTGCCTGGTCAGGCCACCCGCATTGTAACTGCGCACAAGGAATCCCGCACACCTCCTTAATATGCTGGCAGCAGAGCTCAATGGCATCAGGTGGTCTTTACCTTGAAATGTCTTGGAAATAAGAGTCACACAGCTGAGGAGTTGTGGTCAGCTCTTGCGAGCGAGTTTACTAAATGGTTGTCTCCACTCAACCTGCAGCCAGGAAAGGCCATGTGCGACAATGCTGCAAACCTGGGTGTGGTCATACGCCGGGGCAAGGTGACAGATGTGCCTTGTATGGCTCACGTGTTGAACCTTGTTGTTCAGCAATTTTTAACCCACTATCCCGGCCTAGATGGGCTTCTGTACAGGGCACGGTCACTCTCTGCTCACTTTTGCTGTTCAACCACCGCAGCTGACCAACTTGTATCGCTCCAGAAGTCTTTCGGCCTGCCGGTTCATCGCCTGAAATGCGATGTGCCGACACGCTGGAATTCGACTCTCCACATGTTACAGCGACTGTGGCAGCACCGCTGAGCCCTGATGCAATACGTTATGACATATAGCCTGGACCAACGAGATGCAGAGGTGGTGCAGATCACACTGCTGGAGTGGTATCAGATCAAGGACCTATGCACCCTTCTGCACAGTTTCAACATGGCGACGAATATGTTTAGCACTGACAATGCCATTATCAGCATGACAATTCCAGTCATTTACATGCTGGAACACACGCTAAACACTATTCAGAGTCAGGGGGTGGGACAAGAGGAAGGGGAGGAAGTACAGGAGGATTCATATGCGCAAGGGATACCAACATCTACAAGGTCCAGACGTTCAGCATCACCAAGGCGGCAGGCATGGGACGGTGGGGGAGAAGGATTAACAAGGGCGCATGGTAGCAGCCAAAATGTTGAGGAAGGTGCAGGAGACCAGGAAGAAATGGAGGATGAACTCTCCATGGGCATGGAAGACTCAGCAGATGAAAGAGACCTTGGTCAAATTTCGGTTGAACGAGGTTGGGGGGAGATGTCAGAGGAAAAAAGCACGGTTATCACCTCGCCGCCACAAACACAGCGAGGACTTGGTCCACATGGATGCGGAAGACAAATGAGAGCCTTCTTGCTGCACTACCTACAACATGACCCTCGGATTGTCTGAATTAGAAGTAATGATGACTACTGGGTTGACGAAATAATTCCAGCCATAGAAAGGGACGCACGTATGCAGGAGTATCAGCAGAAGCTGTTACTCAATCTTAGCTCGGCTTTTCTACCAAACACCAGTGGTGCATGGAGTGAATCTCCCAGTTGTAACTTGCCAAGCATGGAACTGTCTCGTCATTATCAGTCAAACCGTACCAGCAACACTGTATCTGGTGCTGGTAACAGCAATTTTATGGAATCGTTTCATAATTTTTTTAGACCATCCAATACAAGGCCAAAAGAGACAAGAAGTCTGACACATAGTCAACGGCTGGAAAGGATGATACAGGAGTATCTCCAAATGAACATCGATGCCATGACTTTTCAACTGGAGCCTTGTTCATTTTGGGCTTCAAATCTTGAAAAATGGCCTGAGCTCGCCACTTACGCCTTGGAGATCTTGTCTCCCGCAGCCAGCGTTGTCTCTGAACGTGTTTTCAGTGCTGCTGGGTGTGTGCACGTGTCTGTCAGAGGACAGACTAACATTCATCAAGATGAACAAGTCATGGATCCACAAGGACTTTACTACCCCTGTGCCATCCTGGGGAGAGTAAAGACTGGCGTATTTTGGAATGTGCTTGATGCAAATCAACCTGTCAAGTTTGCAACTGGGGGACAACTGATGCCACTGAAGTGGAGTGTGTGGCCCAATTTTTGGAAAAATGGGAGGCTCTGCTTGGAGTCCCCTTGCTGTGTTTTTAAAAATGAGCCAATATGAACAAGTCATGGATCAGCAAGGACTTTGCTACCTACCCCGGTGTCATCTTGGGGACAGTTAAGGCTGGCGTATTTTTGACTGTGCTTGATGCAAATCTACCTGTCAAGTTTGCAACTGGGGCACAAGTGATGCCACTGAAGTGGTGTCTGTTGGGTCCAATTTCTGGAAAAAAGGGAGACTCTGCTTGGAGTCCCCTTGCTGTGTTTTTAAAAATGAGCCAAGATGAACAAGTCATGGATCAGCAAGGACTTTGCTACCTACCCTGGTGTCATCCTGGGGACAGTTAAGGCTGGCGTATTTTTGACTGTGCTTGATGCAAATCTACCTGCAACTGGGGCACAAGTGATGCCACTGAAGTGGTGTCTGTGGGGTCCAATTTTTGGAAAAAAGGGAGACTCAGCTTGGAGTACCCTTGATGTGTTTACATGATTTTAGAAGGGCATGACATGCCTATATCTGTGTCTCCTCCTCTTTTTCCTCGTCCAGCTGGTTTTTTTTTTTGCATGAGTATATGTCCTTGTCACTTTCCCATGTGTTTGTGGTGTCTTAGGAGTTGTTTGTCACCTTTTGGACACCTTTGAAGGTGTTTTCTATGTGTTTTTATGTGTTTGTATTTGCCTCCCATTATTTTCAATTGGGTTCGAGAGGTTCGTCGAACGGTTAGTCGAACGTTCGTCGAACGGGGCTTCCGTTCGACGAACCGAACTGAACTCGAGCCTTTAGAGGTTCGCCCATCTCTAGTCAGGACATACAGCAGTGGATACTGCTACTCACAGGCTATTATCACAGAAGGTCCCTGAATAGCGCTATTTTCGACCACACAATGCAGCAGTGACAAGTCAGAGTACAAGCTTAAGGCTATGTGCACATGTTGCTTTTTTTTCAGCGCGGAAAAAAACGCACCCTCTGGCAGAGGGGAGAATTGTAAACAATGCTTTTTGAGAAAAACGCATCGAAAACGCATGCCTTTTTCATGCGTTTTTCATGCATTTTTCATGCGTTTTTTTAGGTGCGTTTTTTTAAGACTTGTCAGTGTTAATAAAGTTGGTTGAACACAGACCTTTGGAAAAAAAAACCTGTGATGTCATTTCCTTCTCCACATTCTGTTTGGATAAATGGGAGGGCTTGGAATGGAAGGAGCACCATTTGAATTTTGGAAAAGTTGAAATAAACTTCGCGCACTATGTCACATTAGCAGGGCCCCTTGGGTACCTATACTTCAGAAAACCCCCACAAGTGACCCCATTTTGTAATCTGCACACCTCAAGGATTTTATTCAGGAGTATATTAAGCATTTTGAATCCACAGCTACTTCACCCAAAATGTTGCTGTAGCAACAATATTCTCACTTTTAGGCCCGTTTCACACGTCAGTGAAAAACACTGACGTTTTTCACTGGCGTGTAAAACACGCACATGTCCCTCCGTGTGCCGTGAATCACGGCACACGTGGGTTGTCTAAGTGCAATCCGGGCTCCGTTCTCCGTGGTCCGTGATTGCACTCAGTAATCAACTCACCTGCGCCCGCTCCCGCTCTCCATGGTGCTGATCGCTCCCGCGGTGCAGCATCCGGCTGGCGCTGACCCCCGCAGCAGCTGCTTCCGGGTCGGCTGTGTCGCGCATCATAAATATGCGCGACAATAATGAGCCGGCTCAGAAGCAGCAAGCTGCACGGGCTGCAGAGGACATCGCTGGACGCGGAGTGAGTTAAAATGATTTTTATTTTAAAAGCACATTTTTTTCTGGCACGTGTTTCACGGACCACACCACTGCGTGGTCCGTGGGACATCAGTGATGCCAGAAAAAAATGGACATGTCTCCGTGCGGCAATCACGCACACGCGGGTACGCCGCACGGAGACACGTGCAGTGAAAAATCACTGATGTGTGAGCAGACCCATTCATTATAATGGGTCTGCGTATGTCAGTGATTCTGGTACGTTTTAAAAAAAGCACAAACGTACCAGAATCACTGACGTGTGAAAGGGGCCTAAGGCTATGTTGCCGTGATCCAGCGACACGGCGTCTATTACACAGTGTCAGCCTTCCTGCAGCTGCCCATGCCCACGATTTGGGTTCAGGCTGCTGTGGACTTTGGCTCTATTCTACCTGCAGAGAACACTCTCGTCTCCGCAGCATAAATTGACATGATGAGGCTCGGGAAGCCACGCCACCGGTCAGTTTATGCTGCGGAGAAAAGAAGCACAGTGGGCATGGGATCTCCAAAAATCTGTGCTTCTACTGCACAACTCAGTGTTATGGACGCAGGGAAAACACTCAGCGCCCATAACGCTGCAAACCCTGATTGTGGGCACACAGCCTAAAAAGCGCCAATGGATGAATGGATGTGAAATATATATAACGTCCCACCCCCGCTTGCATATTCTAAGCTGGCACCTTTAGTACCTTTCATGTGGCACTAAAGGGTGCCTAGCTTAGTATTTATCAAAAAAAAAAAAAACCAATGAAAAAAATGACGTGGGGTCCCCCCTATTTTTGATAGCCAGTCAGGGTAAAGCAGACAGCTGTAACCTGCAAACCACAGCTGGCAGCTTCATCTTGGCTGGTGATCAATTTGGAGGGCTCCCCGGGCTTTTTTTTTTATTTATAAATAAAGAATTAAAAAAAAAATAACGTGGGGTCCCCCCAAATTAGATCACCAGCCAAGGTGAAGCTGACAGCTGGGGTCTGGTATTCTCAGGGTGGGAAGAGCCATGGTTATTGGACTCTTCCCAGCCTAAAAATAGCAGGCCGCAGCCGCCCCAGAAGTGGCGCATCCATTAGATGTGCCAATCCTGGCGCTTCGCCCCAACTCATCCCGCGCCCTGGTGTGTTGGCAAACGGGGTAATAAATGGGGTTGATACCAGATGTGTAATGTCACCTGGCATCAAGCCCAGCAATTAGTAATGTCACGGCATCTATCAGATACCAGACATAACTAATTGACAGTAAACAAAAGCAAAAAAACAATTTTTTTATTAGAAAAAACACTCCCCAAATCATTCCCTTGTTCTCCAATTTAATCAAAAAATTTGAAAAAAATGGGTCCGCAGAAATCCATTTGGACGTCCCACGTCGGCTCTGGTTCTTCTAGAATATGGGGGCACATTCAGGGAACGTATCCCCCATTTTCTAGGAGGGCAGACACTCCATTTGAGGAGAGTGGGTGCCAAAAATCTGCACCCACTCTCCCCGGGTCACAGCTGCAGAGTGCCAAGCAGCCAGCACAGCTCTCTGAACACAGTGCTGGCTGTCAGCTGCTCTGCTCATGTGACCGGCCGGCACGCACTGTGAAGGAGGAGGGGGCCGCGGGGGATCAGCGCTGCGACCGGACAGGTAAGGGGGAATACCGGGGGGAATAGGGGGTGACCTGGCAGGGCCTGGGGGGCATTTTTCTGTCGCATGTCTCAAGGCACATGCGACAGAAATCATAGGAGCAGGGCGGACGGTGCGCTGCTGTGCGCGTGGCCATGTTGGATTTTCGGGAGGGGGTCGGGGGTCGGGGTGGGTACTTTGGCGACACCGGGGGCTTTCCAGGACTTTGCCAGGAAGTGAGGTCAACAGGAAACCTCTTGACCTCACTTCCAGGTAAATGCCTCCGTTCTGGCATGCCGACAAAGCCCACAGACCGCAACAAAAAAGCAGCGAACTGCGGTGTAGCTGCGTTCTGACCCACATAATTTATTTAATGGGGGAGAGAACGCAGCCACAACGCACAAAAGAAGTGACATGCTGCTTTTCTTTCCGCACCGATTTTTGGCATCCAAAACGCTGCGTTTAGAAACGCAGCGTGTGCACTGATTTTTCAGCTTTCTCATACACTTTGCTGGTAAAGCTGAACGCATGCAATTTGCCACTGAAACGCTGCGGTTCTAAACACAGCGTTTCTGCGGTAAAAAACGCAACGTGTGCACACAGCCTAACACTCATTTGCGCTACTACAACTGCATAATTCTTTAATGTGAAAACTGCAGACCATAGCTGATTACTTGTTAGCGTTTCCACTAGTGCACATTTTAGCAGTGAGATATTGCAAGTTACATTTATTAGTATTCCCTTTAGCACTGACGACAACAACATACCATAATCTATTCCTCCTTAACTCAGGTGCTAGTTACTGATGAAGGCCATGTTTGGGCCGCAACGTCTAACTACCTTGAGCACTTTATAATAAAAAATATTTTTTCACTGGATCTAGGAGTGCCTTGTTTATATTTGGCTATATATGGTTCGGAAACCTACCTGAGCACCCTACCAATTATTTTTGGGTACAAGTGCCTTATCCTATTGAACAGCCACTGGAACTGGGCTAGAGGTCGTCACCATAGCAACGGGACTTTCCCAACCACTAGTGAGCCATCAGGAAGATGGAGGCAGCACTAGGGAAGTGATGAATACACAAACTTTTACCTGAGAACAGTCTGAGATGCAGGAGAAGCAGGTTCACTGAGGGGTGTGCTTCAGAACTCTCTCAGAGAGACCGACCAAGAGGAGTGCTTAAGAGCCTCTCAGGACCAAGAAACTTAGAACCAGGCAGACTGGAAGAAGTAGGAGATGACCGGTGAAGCTGGTGAGACAGAGGAGCAACACGGTAGCCGAGGGGTGAGCCTAACAGCCCCTTCGGGACCAGCGCAGTCAAGGTGCAGAACTCTAGGGTGGCGTATACTCCACGTTGCACCATCAGAATCTGAAGGGAAGGGAGATTTCATGTCTAGATATGAGCGAACCAGCTGTGGTTCGGCTCGAGTTCGGTTCGTCGAATGGAGGTCTCGTTCGAGTTCAGTTCGGCGAACGTTCGACGAACCGAACTCGAACCAATAGGATATAATGGGATGCAATCACAAACACATAAAAACGCATTATAAATGTACACATACAGTTAATAAATAGTGATGAGCGAGTATGCTTGTTACTACTCGGTACTCGCACGAGTATCACTGTACTCGGGCTACTCGGCGGGGACCGAGTAATCTCGCGATACTCGTGCTGTACTCGTGGTCTTCATCCCTGCATGTGGGCGCTCTTTTGAGAGCCAGCCCTCATGCAGGGATTGACTGGCAGACCACTGCAATGCCACAGCCCTGTTAGTTGTGGAATTGCAGTGATTGGCCGGCCTGCACAGCGTGACCGAGCCTTTATACCGGCGGGCGCGCTGTGCTCTGCACACAGCCATCCAGACAGTCAGTGCAGGGAGAGGGTTGCTGCTTCAGGGAAAGGTTTGCGGCCCTTTATAGTTATTTCCGTAGCAGGGCTGCAAACAGTGTGACCAGAAGTCCTTCTCAGGACTATTATAGTTGTAAACAGGCAGGCAGGGTATAGCCAGGTCGGAGTACAGTAGCAGAGTCCTTCTCAGGACTATTGTTGCTGTATACAGGCAGGGTATAGCCAGGTCGGAATACAGGCTAGTGACCAGAAGAGTCCTTGTCAGGACTATTGTAGCAGTATACGGGCAGGCAGGCAGGGTATACAGCCATTCCTAGTGGTGACCGTATACCAGCCTTCATCATATCTGGGGCTGGTGTACACAGTCTAAAACAGTCCAGATAGTGTCAGACTTCTCAGTAATTGTCGCCCCTAAAAACCTGTTAGGTTCTTATTGCGTCCGTGCTTGCATTTAAAAACCGCACGTGTGTGCCTGTCGGTGGCAGCGTACAGGTGCACGTTTTGCACAAACTATTATATAACGCACAAGTCTAGTGAATAATACACATCAATCAGCAGTGTCTGATAGTGTCAGACTTCTCAGTAATTGTCGCTCCTAAAAACCTGTTAGGTTCTTATTGCGTCCGTGCTTGCATTTAAAAACCGCACGTGTGTGCCTGTCGGTGGTAGCGTACAGGTGCACGTTTTGCACAAACTATTATATAACGCACAAGTCTAGTGTATAATACACGTCAGTCAGCAGTGTCTGATAGTGTCAGACTTCTCAGTAATTGTCGCTCCTAAAAACCTGTTAGGTTCTTAGTGCGTCCGTGCTTGCATTTAAAAACCGCACGTGTGTGGCAGTCGGTGGCAGCGTCAGGCTCCATATTGTCCCTGGATAGAGACGTGCATGATGGCCTGTAAACCTGAAGTGCCCATTGTAAGGAAGTGGGTCTATTGTAGTATAGCCCTTAGGCAGGGCAGCCAAAAATTTGGAGGCTCCATATTGTCCCTGGACAGAGATGTGCATGAGGGCCTCAAAACATTGTTCCCATGGCAAAGGAGCGGGTCTCCTGTCGTTGTAATGCCCATTCTGAAAGAATGGGCGAAAAAGTTTACCACTGGGGGTATATCTGAAACAACGGCCTAACTATTGTAACGGTCATCATGATGGCGCATGAGGAGAAGGAGGAGCAGTCCAGCGATTAGCCAAAGTCCAGAAGTGTGGCAAATTCCCGTTACAAACTTTAAATTCTGCTCTCATTTGCTGGTGGTGTGGTGAAGTCTGGCCCAATCCAACCCTTGTTCATCTTGATCAGAGTCAGCCTGTCAGCATTTTCAGTTGACAGGCGGGTGCGTTCATCTGTAATGATTCCACCTGCGGCACTAAAAACACGCTCTGACAAAACGCTAGCGGCAGGGCAGGCCAGGACTTCCAAGGCGTAGAGAGCCAATTCATGCCACGTGTCCAGCTTGGATTCCCATTAATTGTAAGGTACAGAGGAATGTCGGAGTACAGTTGTTTTATCTGCAAGGTACTCCTTGAGCATCTGGGCAAACTTAGGATTTCTTGTGGCACTACCCCACACTTCAGGGGCTGTGGTATGTGAGGGGCTGAGAAAACTGTCCCACATCTTAAAGACTGTTCCCCTACCTCTAGCGGATTGGACTTGTGCCCCTCTCGGCTGTACGCCTTGGTTGTCCACTGATTCCTGACCTATGCCGCTAGCGTTTTGTGAGGGGAATGCTTTGCCTACTTCCGTGACTATGGCCTTCTGGAACTGCTGCATTTTGCCTGACCTCTCCGCCTCGGGAATAAGAGACATAAAGTTCTCCTTTTAGCGTGGGTCTAACAGTGTTACCAACCAGTAATGATTGTCGGCCAAGATGTTCTTAACGCGAGGGTCACGAGACAGGCAGCTTACCATAAAGTCAGCAATGTGTGCCAGACTCTTAACAGCCATCACTTTAGTATCCTGACCAACACGATGACTGAACATGCTGTCCTCCTCCTCCTCCTCCTCATCATCTACCCTGTCCTCTGGCCAGCCACGCTGAACCGAAGATATGACTGCATGTCATATCCTCAATTTGGCCGGAGAGTTGCTCCATGTCTTCATCCTCCTCCTCATCATAGTCCTCCACTGCACGTTGTGATTGAGACGAGACTGGGCTGTGTGTTATCACCCACACTCACTACTGTTTCTTGCTCCAACTCATCGCGCTCCGCCTGCAATGCATCATGTTTGTTTTTGAGCAGAGACCATTTTAGAAGGCAGAGAAGCGGTATGGTGACACTAATAATGTCGTCATAGCCGCTCACCATCTTGGTGGAGTCCTCAAAGTTTTGGCGGATGGTACATAGGTCGGACATCCATCTCCACTCCTCAGGTGTTATGTGTGGAGTTTGACCCATTTCCCTACGGCTTAGGTGATGCAGGTACTCAACAACTGCCCTCTTCTGCTCACATATCCTGACCAACATGTGCAGAGTTGAATTCCAACGCGTGGGGACATCACACACCAGTCTGTGAGCCGGAAGATGCAAATGGCGCTGAAAGCCGGCAAGGCCGGCTGAACCAGTAGGTGACTTTCGAAAATGTGCAGACAGGCGGCGAACTTTTACCAGCAGATCAGACAGCTTTGGGTATGACTTTAGAAACCGCTGAACCACGAGGTTGAGCACATGGGCCACGCATGGACCATGTGTCAGCTGGCCTCGCCTCAAAGCCGCCACAAGGTTCCGGCCATTGTCACACACAACCTTTCCTGGCTTTAGGTTCAGAGGTGTGAGCCAGTGATCTGCATGCTGTTTCAGAGCTGTCCACACCTCTTCTGCATTGTGGGGTTTGTCACCTATGCAGATTAGCTTCAGCACAGCCTGTTGCCGCTTCGCCGAGGCAGTGCTGCAGTGCTTCTGTGTCGCCCTGGACAAGCCAGGGGCCATAGAGCACAACACTTACACACCCCACACTCCCTGCAGGCACATCATAGTCAAAACACAAAATCCTTGTTGCCTTTCCCAGGGGCTGTTGTCCACACCAGGGGGTGGAGCCAGGCGGTTGGTCTCCACCCACCAAGGAGTTCACAGTCCTGGAGGAGGGAAAACACAGGCAGTGAGAGTTAAGCTAAGGAAGTGGAAGGAGGAAAGTAGTAGAGAGGAGAAAAGTGACAGCAAAGAGCCTGAAGTTGGTCCGGGTGTGTGGCCCGGACAGGACAGCAAGGTTGGCAGGATGTGGTGACCATCTGCAGTGGAGGCCGATTGGAGTCTGCCGTAAGGACCGTGGACGGGTGGTGACCCGGCGGTACCTGACCGGTATACAAAGAGAAGCCAGCACCATTGGCAAGGGCCTTTCGGATCCCGGCAAGGCTTGGAGTCGCGGTGAATTTGCCAAATCCGTTAGTGAAGGGGACCTCCGGGTTTCCAAACAGCCAAGTCCCGATAGAAGGCAACCATCCAACCGTGAAGGGGAGACACCGCCACCGCCAAGGGCAACCGTCTCCCAGGGCCAGCTCCTGTGGGCAAAAGGGGCTCCTCTGGCCCATATCCAGGTCGGGGAGCGGGTTACCGGTGGGAACCCATCGCTACCAACACTGAACTTAGGTGCAGGGAGAGACAGTCATCACTAACCTGCAGGGAGGAACAACCGCAGCCATCCGAGGGACTCGTCCATCCAGCCGCTTGTTTTACCGTGAACTGTGTCATCATCATTGGGCTGAGTGAGTACCTCCGTGCCGTGCGGCACAGCGCAGCCCCTGCGACCCTGCACCTCATCAGGGCCCGCAACCCGCCTGTCATCCATCTCTATTCCATCACCGGGCCCCGGGACAACCTACCCCCCTACCCACGGAGGGGAGAAATAACAACAAAGCTGCTCCCTGTCACAGGCTCCCGGGATCCTCGTCCAGAGCAGCGGTGGTGTCCACACAATCACCACAACCGTGGGTGGCGTCACGGACAATATCCCCAAAACCCAAACCACCCCTTTTCACTCACGGGCAAGGAGCGCCGCTCGAGTCCCCGGGATCCGGCTATCGCTCGAGCCACCGAGCAGCAGCAGCCGTAGAGCAGCGGCAACCGGACCCGAGCAGTGGGAGAGCGCAGCGTCCCCTCCTCCGCCCGCGACACTTCCAGCTTGGGACTGGTGTGGAGGGTAAAGTGGATGAGGATGCGCAGGAGGAGGAGGAGGCTGAGGAGCATGACATTCCGGAGCTGTAGAGTGTGGGTGAAACCCTGACTGAGGTGGGGCCTGCAAAACTTGGTGTGGGAAGGACGTGTTCCGTCCCTCGCTCAGACTGGGTCCCAGCTTCCACAATAGTAACCCAGTGTGCCGTCAACGAGATGTAGCGGCCTTGCCCACAAGCACTTGTCCACGTGTCTGTGGTTAAGTGGACTTTGGCTGAAACAGCGTTGTTCAGGGCACGTGTGATGTTTTGTGACACGTGGTTATGCAATGCGGGGACGGCACACCGGGAGAAATAGTGACGGCTGGGGACCGAGTAACGTGGGACAGCTGCCGCCATCAGGTCGCGGAATGCTTCTGTCTCCACCAGCCTAAAAGGCAACATTTCCAGCGCAAGCAGTCGCGAAATGTTAGCATTTAGAAGTGTGGCATGTGGGGCGTTGGCAGTGTATTTGCGCCTGCGTTCAAAGGTTTGCTGAATGGATAACTGAACGCTGCGCTGGGACAAGGACGTGCTTGATGATGGTGTTATTTCTGCGTGGGCAACTGCAGGTGCAGGGCCGGAGGAGGCTTATTCGCGGGCAGCATGGACAGGGGATTGGCTCGCATGCACAACAAGCGAAGACGTAGCAGTGACATCAGCAAGCACTGCTCCTCGACTCTGTTGTACATCCCACAAAGTCGGGTGCTTGGCTGACATGTGCCTGATCATGCTGGTGGTGGTCAGGTTGCTAGTTTTGGTACCCCTGCTGATGCTGGCATGGCAGGTGTTGCAAATGGCCTTTTTAGAATCATCTGGAGCCAACTTAAAAAACTGCCAGACTCGGGAAGACCTAACATTTGTACAGGCACCTTGTGTCATGTTGTTGTTCCGGGGAACGGTTGCCTGACGTCTGCCTGGGGCCACCACCCTGCTTCTTACTGCCTGTTGGGATGCTATGCCTCCCTCCCCCTGTGCACTGCTGTCCTCGCTCTGCATATCCTCCTGCCAGGTTGGGTCAGTTACTGGATCATCCACCACGTTGTCTTCCTCTTCCGCACCCTGCTCCTCCTCCTGACTTCCTGACAATTGTGTCTCATCATCGTCCACCCCTTGTTGAGACACGTAGCCAACTTCGTGAGAACGTGGCTGCTCAAATATTTGGGCATCTGTACATACAATCTCGTCATGGCCCACTTCAACAGGAGCTGGCGAGAGGCCAGAATGTGTGAATGGAAACGTGAACAGCTCTTCCGAGTGTCCAAGTGTGGGATCAGTAATGTCCATGGACGTGTACTCGGCCTGGTGGTAGGAAGGAGGATCAGGTTCTGAAATGTGCGGTGCAGTATCACGGCTACTGACACTTGACCGTGTGGAAGACAGAGTGTTTGTGGTGGTGCCAATCTGACCGGAAGCATTATCCGCTATCCAACTAACAACCTGTTGACACTGGTCTTGGTTCAAGAGCGGTGTACTGCTGCGGTCCCCAAGAATTTGGGACAGGACGTGCGAGCGAGTAGATGTGGCCCTTTGTTGTGGCGAAATTAGAGCTTGCACACGACCTCGATCTCTGCCTGCACCACCATCACGTCCACTTCCTTGTTCGTTGCCAACGCCCTTGCGCATTTTGCAATGCTGTGCTGATGTGTATTCACTAGACTTGTGCGTTATATCCAAGTTTGTGCAAAACGCACACAAGTGCACCTGAACGCTGCCACCAACAGGCACACACATGCGGTTTTTAAATGCAAGCACGGACGCACTAAGAACCTAACAGGTCTCTATCCAGGGACAATGTGGAGCCTCCCAATTTTTGGCTGCCCTGCCAAAGGGCTATACTACAATAGACCCACTTCCTTACAATGGGCACTTCAGGTTTACAGGCCCTCATGCACGTCTCTATCCAGGGACAACGTGGAGCCTCCTAATTTTTGGCTGCCCTGCCAAAGGGCTATACTACAATAGACCCACTTCTTTACAATGGGCACTTCAGGTTTACAGGCCCTCATGCACGTCTCTATCCAGGGACAACGTGGAGCCTCCCAATTTTTGGCTGCTCTGCTAAAGGGCTATACTACAATAGACCCACTTCCTTACAATGGGCACTTCAGGTTTACAGGCCCTCATGCACGTCTCTATCCAGGGACAACGTGGAGCCTCCCAATTTTTGGCTGCCCTGCCAAAGGGCTATACTACAATAGACCCACTTCCTTACAATGGGCACTTCAGGTTTACATGCCCTCATGCACGTCTCTATCCAGGGACAACGTGGAGCCTCCCAATTTTTGGCTGCCCTGCCAAAGGGCTATACTACAATAGACCCACTTCCTTACAATGGGCACTTCAGGTTTACAGGCCCTCATGCACGTCTCTATCCAGGGACAATGTGGAGCCTCCCAATTTTTGGCTGCCCTGCCAAAGGGCTATACTACAATAGACCCACTTCCTTACAATGGGCACTTTAGGTTTACAGGCCCTCATGCACGTCTTTATCCAGGGACAACGTGGAGCCTCCCAATTTTTGGCTGCCCTGCCAAAGGGCTATACTACAATAGACCCACTTCCTTACAATGGGCACTTCAGGTTTACAGGCCCTCATGCACGTCTCTATCCAGGGATAATGTGGAGCCTCCCAATTTTTGGCTGCCCTGCCAAAGGGCTATACTACAATAGACCCACTTCCTTACAATGGGCACTTCAGGTTTACAGGCCCTCATGCACGTCTCTATCCAGGGACAACGTGGAGCCTCCCAATTTTTGGCTGCCCTGCCAAAGGGCTATACTACAATAGACCCACTTCCTCAAAATGGGCACATTAGACTCAAGAGGCCTTCATGTACGTCTCTTCTCAGGGACATCGAAGTGCCACACAATGTTTCCACGTAAAATCTCTCATGTAATCTCCAAAAGTAACATACACCAGCTCTATCTCACTATTGGGTATGTGCCCTTAACATTTCCGCCATGAAAATTCATTTTGGTGTCATTTTGGAAGGTTTTCTGGTGAGTCCGTAAAAATGGCGTAAAACGCGGACAAAATTGTTCACAGCTGTGACTTTTGAGTGATAAATGCTTCAAGGGATCTTCCCCATGCTGTTGCCATGTCATTTGAGCACTCTTCTGAGACTTTTGTGACGTTTTTAGGGTTTTTACATGCTGCCGGGGGTCATTTCATAAAAATACTCGGGTCTCCCATAGGATAACATTGGGCTCGGTGCTCGGGCCGAGTACACGAGTATCTTGGGATGCTCGGCCCGAGCCTCGAGCACCCGAGCTTTTTAGTACTCTCTCATCACTATTAATAAACATTGCCATAACACTTACCGGTCCCCGCGATCCCTCCTGCACTCTGTCTCCTGCCGCTATTCCATCCGATGATCGCTGAATCCTCCCGGTAATCAGCACTGCCAGCAGTGATGCAGGACCTATCGTGACGTCAAAATAGCCATGTGACCAGTCACGTGGCTATTATCTCATTGGCTACAGACTGGTCACCTGACTATGACGCGTCATGTAGGACCTGTCATTTGTTGAACGAGAAAGACAGAAGACCATGGATCGTGGAGGGCTGACAGGGGGTAATAAAGATGGAGTCTCTAATGTGTCTGTGTATTTATTTCTATTAAAGTATTTTTTCTCTGTGTGGTGTTTTTTTTTAACCCATTATTGGAGATTCTTAATGGCCGGGTCAAACGTGCCTGACATTAAAAATCTCTGGCTTAATACTGGCTGGTAAAACAAAGCCAGTATTAACTCATGATTACCCAACAAGCCACCCGGCTCCAGGGCTGTTGGAAGAGTTGGATACAGCGCCAGATGATGGCGCTTCTATGAGAGCGCCATTTTCTGGGGCGGCTGCGGACTGAAATTCGCAGCAGAGGTGCCCAGAAACCTCGGGCTAACCTGTGCTGCGGATTCCAATCCCCAGCTGCCTAGTTGTACCTGGCTGGACACAAAAATGGGGCGAAGCCCACGTCATTTGTTTTTTAATTATTTCATGAAATAAGTGAAATAATTAAAAAAAACGGGCTTCCCTATGTTTTTGGTTTCCAGCCGGGTACAAATAGGCAACTGGGGGTTGGAGGCAGCCCGTGGCTGCCTGCTGTACCTGGCTAGCATACAAAAATATGGCGAAGTGCTGTAAAAATAAATCTTTAAAAAAAATGACGTAGCGCTCCGCAGTATTTTTGATTCTCACCGCAGATAAAGCAGACAGCTATAGGTTGCCACCTCCATCTGCCTGCCGTTACTTTGGTTGGCAATCAAAATACAGGGAAGCCCATTAATTTTTTCTATTTAAAAAATAGTTAAAAAAAAAATGACATTGGGTCCCCCCATTTTTGATAGCCAGCTAGGGTAAAGCAGACGGCTGTAGCCTGAAAACCACAGTTGGCAGCTTTACCGTGGTTGGGGATCCAATGTGGAGGTCCCCCTAGGCTCTTTTTTTATAATTATTTTATAAATATTAATAATTACACAAAAAAAGTAGGGTCCCCCCCAAATTGGATCACCAGCCAAGGTAAAGCGGACAGCTGTGGTCTGGTATTCTCAGGGTGGGAAGGTCCATAGTTATTGGGCCTTCACAGCCTAAAAATAGCAGGCCGCAGGCACCCCAGACGTGGCGCATCCACTAGATGCGCCAATCCTGGCGCTTCACCCCAGCTCATCCCGTAACCTGGTGCAGTGGCAAACGGGGTAATAAATCGGGTTGATACTAGCTGTAAAGTCACCTGAGATCAAGCCCAGCAGTTTGTGATGTCATGGCATCTATTAGATACCCAACATCATAAACTGTCAGTACTAACAAAAAAAAAATCGACAAAAGAAATTTATTTGAAAAAACAGTCCCCAAAACATTTCCTCTTTCACCAATTTATTGTAAGAAAAAAAATAAAGGGGTCCCACGACGACTCTGGACCATCTAGAATATGGGGGGGAGACACTTAGGGAACGTATCCCCCATTTTCTAGGAGTGCGGACCCTTCATGTGAGGAGTATGGGTGCAATGAATCTGCACTCACTCTCCCCGGGTCCACAGCAGCAGAGTCCATGTCGTAATGGTTGCTACCAAAGCTGCAATGCCCTGCTCATGAGGTAAGGGCATGCCTAATCAGGAGAACTATTCTACATTTCCAAATATTGGTATTTGCTGATATTATTGCTATTCCACCTACTATATATTGGGGATAGGATCTTGGAGATGGAATACCCCTTTAAGTCCAGTTATCTAGCTGAATGAATACTTAACAACAGAGCTCGCTATTTAGATGTGTTTTCTTGTGGCATATAACTGACTCTCATGTTTGGTAGTCGTTCAGCAGGGAAACTATAAAAGCAAATCCCTCCATTTGGAAATGTAGAATAGCTCTCCTGATCAATTATGTTCCTTACCTCATGAGCAGGGCATTGCAGTAATAATAATAATTTATTCATTTATATAGCGTTATTAATTCCATAGCGCTGTATGTCTTTGGAGTGTGGGAGGAAAACCGGAGTACCCGAAGGAAACCCACGCAAACACGGGGGGAACATACAAACTCCTTGCAGATGGTGCCCTTGGTGAGAATTGAACCCAGGACCTCAGCGCTGCAAGACTGCACTGCTAACCACTGAGCCACCGTGCCGCCCATTTAGCTTACAGATGCATAACCACCACTCACTGTGTCTGAACATAGGAAGCTGAGCTGACAGCCACTCTGTGCATGCGGCAGCGTCTATTGTGAAGGAGAGGGCCTTGGGGGGATCAACGCTGCACAGGTACCGTGGGACACCGGGGAACACCGGTGGGGTTTTAGGGGGTGACCTGGCAGGGCCTGGGGAGGAGTTTGGTACATGCGACAGAATCAGAGGAGTAGGGTGAATGCAGCCGGCGCGCTCCTGTGCGCGCGGCCATCTTGGATTTCTGGGAGGGCATCAGGGGGGGGCACTTTGGCGACACCGGGGGACCGGAGGGGACCGGGTAGGAGATTTATCATGTTTGTTCATGCCAGATGGGAGATAAATAATTTTTTACCGGCGCTGTCATTTACTGTAACGTGATCATCGGTGTACGGTGTATACCTGTGATCACGTGAGCGGGGACCGGAAAAACCGTCCTGAATCATGATCTCCAGGGTCTCAGCTAGCCCTGAAACCCCGGAGATTTTCTGACGCTGGGGGAGCGCTATTCACTTATTTCTGCCTGTTGTTTATAAACGGCAGATCAGAATAAGGCTACATTCACACAACCGACCATTTTTGTGGTCTGCAAAAAACAGTCCGTTTTTTTTCACGGGTGCATCCGTGTGGCATCCGTTTCCGTTCTGCAGACGGTCCGTATGTCATCTGTTTGTCATCCGTGTGCCTTCTGTTTTTTTTGTGTACTGCAAAAAAACTGAAGGAGGGAAAATACATAAATTTACCCAGGATCCATAGCTTCATCCTACATGAGGCGTTCACATGTTCACTCCAGTGCCATTGTCTACTGCTTTTCACAGCGTAGAGCGCTCTGGTGATTTTCTTTTGCTTGTACACTTCATATCAGTCTTTTCTGTCATTATAATGGCAGAAAGACACATAATGTCCCACTCTCCTGCATTTTGTAATTTTGCACCCTTTGGTGCCTTTCATGTGGCACTAAGGGGTGCTTAGCTTTGTATTTAGCCAAAAAAATGAAAAAAAAAATGACGTAGGGTTCCCCCTATTTTTGTAGCCAGCTAGGGTAAAGCAGACGGCTGCAGCCTGGAGACCACAGCTGGCAACCTCACCTTGGCTGGTAATCCAAAACTGAGGGCACCCCACGCTGTTATTTTAAATTAAATAAGTAATTAAAAAAAAAACCACGTAGGGGTCCCCCCAAAATTGGATCACCAGCCAAGGTAAAGCAGACAGCTGGGGTCTGATATTATCAGACTAGGGAGGTCCATGGTTATTGGACTCTACCCAGCCTAAAAATAGCAGGCCGCAGCCGCCCCAGAAGTGGCGCATCCATTAGATGCGCCAATCCTGGTGCTTCGCCCCAGCTCATCCCGTGCCCTGGTGCGGTGGCAAATGGGGTAATATATGGGGTTAATACCAGATGTGTAATGTCACCTGGCACCAAGCCCTGGGGTTGGTGAGGTCAGGCGTCTATCAGATACCCGACATCACCAACCCAGTCAGTAATAAAAAAAAATAGACGACAAACACATTTTTATTTGAAAAAACACTCCCCAATACATTCCCTCTTTAACCAAAGAAAAACAAATCCAGGTCTGCTGTAATCCAAGGGGTTGCCATGACGATCCACACTGTCCCAGTCAATGAAGAGCAGGATGTTCCCCATTGGCTGGGAGAGCAGAGCAGTGACCTGAGCTAACATCAATGGGTCAGCCCAGGTCACTGCAGGGGATGACAAGTGCTGCTGTCAGCGAGGTATTTTACCTGCGCTGATCTCCTGCACTGCTGACAGCACCTGTCACTGAGTTCAATGACCGCCGCCTTAACAGCCAAGGATCGCGAGAGGCCCGTGACATCACCGCTAGTCAGTCTCGGGTCGGAAGTGAGAGAAGGTGATGTGACAAGCGGCGGCCATGGAGGACAGTGACAGCGCTGAGGTCGGGACTTCATCACCGCAGGTAAGCCGAGCGGGACCATGTGTGCAGAGTGCCAGGTGGGCGGAGCCTAGCGGGGCAATGTGTGCAGAGTGCCAGGTGGGCGGAGCATACTGGGACCATGTGTGCAGAGTGACAGGTGGGCGTAGCCTAGCGGGGTAATGTGTGCAGAGTGTCAGGTGGGTGGAGCCTAGCGGGACGATGTGTGCAGAGTGCCAGGTGGACGGAGCCTAGCGGGACCATGTGTGCAGAGTGCCAGGTGGGCGGAGCCTAGCGGGGTAATGTGTGCAGAGTGCCAGGTGGGCGGAGCCTAGCGGGACCATGTGTGCAGAGTGCCAGGTGGGCGGAGCCTAGCGGGACCATGTGTGCAGAGTGCCAGGTGGGCGGAGCCTAGCGGGGTAATGTGTGCAGAGTGTCAGGTGGGTGTAGCCTAGCTGGGCGATGTGTGCAGAGTTCCAGGTAGGCGGAGCCAAGCGGGGTAATGTGTGCAGAGTGCCAGGTGGGCGGAGCCTAGCGGGACCATGGATGCAGAGTGACAGGTGGGCGGAGCATACCGGGACCATGTGTGCAGAGTGACAGGTGGGCGGAGCCTAGTGGGGTAATGTGTGCAGAGTGACAGGTGGGCGGAGCCTAGCGGGACCATGTGTGCAGAGTGCCAGGTGGGCGAAGCCTAGGGGGACCATGTGTGCAGAGTGCCAGGTGGGCGGAGCCTAGCGGACCATGTGTGCAGAGTGCCAGGTGGGCAGAGCCTAGCGGGGTAATGTGTGCAGAGTGCCAGGTGGGCGGAGCCTAGCAGGCTCATGTGTGCAGATTGACAGGTGGGCGGAGCATACCGGGACCGTGTGTGCAGAGTGACAGGTGGGCGGAGCCTAGTGGGGTAATGTGTGCAGAGTGACAGGTGGGCGGAGCCTAGCGGGACCATGTGTGTAGTGTGCCAGGTGGGCGGAGCCTAGCGGGACCATGTGTGCAGAGTGCCAGCTGGGCGGAGCCTAGCGGGACCATGTGTGCAGAGTGCCAGGTGGGCGGAGCCTAGAGGAGTAATGTGTGCAGAGTGCCAGGTGGGCGGAGCCTAGCGGGACCATGTGTGCAGAGTGACAGGTGGACGGAGCATACTGGGACCATGTGTGCAGAGGGACAGGTGGGCGGAGCCTAGTGGGGTAATGTGTGCAGAGTGACAGGTGGGCGGAGCCTAGCGGGACCATGTGTGCAGAGTGCCAGGTGGGCGGAGCCTAGGGGGACCATGTGTGCAGAGTGCCAGGTGGGCGGAGCCTAGCGGACCATGTGTGCAGAGTGCCAGGTGGGCAGAGCCTAGCGGGGTAATGTGTGCAGAGTGCCAGGTGGGCGGAGCCTAGCAGGCTCATGTGTGCAGATTGACAGGTGGGCGGAGCATACCGGGACCGTGTGTGCAGAGTGACAGGTGGGCGGAGCCTAGTGGGACCATGTGTGCAGAGTACCAGCTGGGCGGAGCCTAGCGGGACCATGTGTGCAGAGTGCCAGGTGGGCGGAGCCTAGAGGGGTAATGTGTGCAGAGTGCCAGGTGGGCGGAGCCTAGCGGGACCATTTGTGCAGAGTGACAGGTGGACGGAGCATACTGGGACCATGTGTGCAGAGTGACAGGTGGGCGGAGCCTAGTGGGGTAATGTGTGCAGAGTGACAGGTGGGCGGAGCCTAGCGGGACCATCTGTGCAGAGTGCCAGGTGGGCGGAGCCTAGGGGGGCCATGTGTGCAGAGTGCCAGGTGGGCAGAGCCTAGCGGGACCATGTGTGCAGAGTGCCAGGTGGGCGGAGCCTAGTGGGGTAATGTGTGCAGTGACAGGTTGGCGGAGCCTAGCGGGGCAATGTGTGCAGAGTGCCAGGTGGGCGGAGCCTAGCGGGACCACGTGTGCAGAGTGCCAGGTGGGTTGAGCCATGTGTGCTGGCGGTGGAGTGCGAAGTGTTTGGAGCTCAGCGGGGTCATGTGGCGCTGAAGACGTCAGTGTCGTGGACTGCTTGGCTGGGGACAGGTGAGTGTGTGTGTGTGTACATGCCGCGTGCAGGAGGGGGCGGAGTGAGCTGAGCGGGGAACACCCCCCAAAATCACTCGAACCGCAAACTGGAGAACCACGAACCGCGAACCGCGCTCAACTTTATTCATGTCCCATTGCCCACCACAAAGGTCCTGGGGCACAGCAGCATATAGAGTCAGGAGTTAAGACCACGGTCGGCCCAAAATTGATTTGCGCTGCCTGGGAACGGGACGGGGACTAAACCCAAGGACACTGGGGTCCCCAAGTAGCTTCAAGCCATGGGGATTCACACTACAGAGCACAAGGAAGGAGGGTCTCACACTCCACAACACCAGTGTTGGCTTCTGAATCACCCGGGATTGGCTGGGGCCCATCATGGCAGAAACCGGTACTCCAAACATGACGACCTGACGTTTAGTAAAAGAACTTTGTCCGCAGTCTTGGTGTCATACCGTCATTGCCGGTGCCCCGCACTGTGGCGCCACTAGCCGCTACCCCCCACCATCGTCCTCCCTGGGGGCCAAGCTCTGCCTGTGGGAAGCTGGACCATCTGTGCTGCATTACCATCCGCCCCAGGAGAGAGCAACAACATCTCCCAGCGATGGCTGATCATTGGCCGCATACCATGGGTGGCGTTGCAAAGCACATCACCATCATCCCCTATACCGGTCACCTTGCACCTTTTATTGACACTGAAGGCAAACCCAAATACCACTGGCCCGGTGATAAGTAGCCCTGAGGCCCTGTGGGCATGTCACCTACATACTCCTTCACCATGTTCATCTATTTCTCTCTCCATGTCAGAGTACCCCGCCCAGCCGTTCCTTGGTGCTAGGACGGTTTGAGGAAATTTTCCCAATTCTTGTACATTGTTCTCCTGCCTGTGTTGCATCTGGTCTGCGTTTCCCTTCTCTGTAATCCTTGGTTCGCCAAAAAAGCGAGAGCCAAGTTTTGGAGCAACTGACGTTCTGGTATTGTTGCATTTTATTAGTCCTTCCTGACACGGGAATGAGAGATAAAAATTTCTCCTCATACCATGTGTTGAGAAATGTGCACACCCACTATTTGGTAGTGGCCAAAATGCATATCACATGAGGGTCTTGAAAAATGCAGTAGGACATGAACTCTGCCATGTGTGCTAGACTATCAAGAGGCAACCTTTCACTGTCCCCACCAGAACAAAGATTATCCATCATCTCCTCCTCCTCCTGCTTCTGCTATTCCAGTAATCCATGCTGAACAGACAAAAAGCTGGTGCTGGTAGGCTCCTCTGTAGTAGACCAGTAGTGACATATTGAACCTCATTCTGAGAACATTTTCAGAACAACACTCCATAGGAATCGATGCGTGTCATGGTCACATTAAAGCATTGAATTTTGTCTCAACTTCGAGGATTTCTTTTTAATTAATAAATTGGTGAATGAGGGAGTGTGGGGAAGTTTTTATTCTCCAATTGGATTATGTTGGAAGTTCGAGGATTTTTTTTAGTTCATAAATTGGTGAACAAGGGAGTGTATTGTGTGTTTTTTTAAATCTACACTTGCCAGGTTAGTAGTGGAGGTGTCTGATAGATGCCTATCCATTACTAACCCCTCAGATTGATGCCAGCTGTAAAGTCACAGATGAGATCAACTCCAAAAGTATTACCCCAATTGCCACTGCACCAGGGCAATTAGGAAGAGCTGAGAAAAGTGCCAGTATTAGGCCATTCAAACCCAGGCCCCAACTATCTGTTTTACTTTGGCTGGTTATCAAAAGTAGGGCAAGGTCCAGGCCATTTTTTAAAATGTATTTAAATAATTAAAAAAAACCAGCATGGGATCTATTTTTGATCACCAGCCGAGGTAAAGCTGACAGATGAGGGTTGCAGCCCACATTTGTCTGCTTCACCTGCACTGGTTATCAAAAATATGCAAGAGCCCAATTTTTTATCTTTATTGTCCACAGCAGTGTATATTTATCTTCCGCTTGCAAGAAAGCTGGTTTATTGGCTGCACTGCAACCTTTTAACAAACTTTATTAACATATGAACAGCACCCGAACTCGAAACTCGGACACAGACTTTCTTTAAGAGTTTGTGTTCAAGGTCAAGACCCGGACATCCAATGTCTGGTACAAGCCCCAAACTTTACCTTTCGGGTTTGCTCATTGCTAGTTGCAAAATATTGCACATTGCTTATCTAGCATCAATATATTTTGCAATGCTGTATACAACATTCAATTCAATGTAGGGAGATATTTTTGGTAAAGGTGATTAGTAATCATAAAATTTGACAAAATGAAGAGAGAGTCTACATTAGTGGTATTTAGCAATATAATAAACTGAGAAAAATTATTTTAAAACCAAGAACGTTAATGAAATACTGTGTGTCCACTCATATCCTGTCCACCGCCATTAAATTGAGAAGTATATGGAGAGAAGCCCCGGCGAAACGCGTTGGGGTGAGGGGCGGTCTGACCAGGGACCTGGCATGGCAACATCAGGTGTTTATTTTGAGGGGTGAGATTCCCCATACTGTTTAAAGAGCAGGTTGAGTGGGCAAATCACTGAGCAGATTGTGATTGCTCATACACGTTGTACTCCGCCCATTTTGATCTGGGACTTTGGGCTATCTTTATGACTAATTTTGGAGAGCAAGGTTGGAACCTTTTTTGAAATTGAGCTATTATATGTTGATTTATGCATACAATTGCGTTCAGGGATCATCTATGATTACAATGTTTAGGATGTGTGCAATATGATAAAAGTGCAATATGACAGTATATGATACTACTATTTAAGCACTATAATTAAGCACTTTATCAGATTGTCCTTTTGTGTATATACATATAATTGTGTTCATGCATCATCTGTGATTACAATTTTGTTTAATATTTGGGATGTGTGCAATATGACAAAAGTGCAATATGATAGTATATGACACCAGTATTGAAGCACTATAATCAAGCACTTTATTAATGCAATTATGTGTATATTTCCCCTACTGTATCTATAAGTAGCTCCCATTGATGTATAATAATAATTTTCCATCATATGTATTGATATAATTGGTCTAATGAATTTGCCATGTGTGTTATCTTGGTCACACTGCCCTGTGTGTTGTTTACCTTAAACGTATAGTCTGTTTTTATATTGCACCATCTGCACTGTGTGTATCCATTAAATATAATTTTTTTCTGATAAAAAAATAAAGTGATATAAAAAATCCACTTGGAGATTGATTTCTATCATCATATGTGACTATGAGTCGATTGTAGGTTTATATATGGAGAGAAGGTATGCACACCAGTGACTATGCAAGGGGAATACATGTAATAGCAATAACTGCTTTGTGAATACTGGCCTGAAAAATACAATAGCTATATGGAATAATGAAAAATGACAATGGAATCTGCATTACTGCCATGAAATATGAATAAAGAGAAATTTAGCTATTGAATTGATCAATGCAACAGAGCCCCAAAACCTCTTCACTGTATTCTCTTATTTTTGGGGTCCCTAGCTAATGTGTGTCCTCTCATGCAGTTAAAAAACTTACCAGGTATGGGAAGCTGAGACCCAGGCTATATATGTATGATGTGGACCGGCAAGGTATGGGTGGGGCCAGGTTCACAAACGAAAGACTACTAACAAATAAAGAAATAACGTTTGGAACTCCATTCTAAGTCTGCACTGGGTGCAAAAACCTAAAAAAATATCACTATATGGAGAGAAGGTATGCACACCAGTGACTATGCAAGGGGAATGCATGTAATAACAATAACTGCTGTGTGAATAGTGGCCTGAAAAATACAATAGCTACATGGAAAAATGACAATGGAATCTGCATTACTGCCATGAAATATGAATAAAGAGAAATTTAGCTATTAAATTGATCAATGCAGCAGAGCCCCAAAACCTCTTCACGGTATTCTCTTATTTTTGGGGTTCCTAGCTAATGTGTGTCCTCTCATGCAGTTAAAAAAACATATAGTGACGTTTCTTTAGTTTCTTGCACCCACTTCAGACTTAAAATGGTGTTCCAAACATTATTTCTTAATTTATTTATTAAATTGAGAACGGCGGCAGCTATAGGAATAGAAGTGGGGTCTAAGTATAGTAAAGTAGCCATGCGCTACGCAATGAAACCACCTATAGCGCCACCTCGTGGAAAACAATGCAGTATGCATTTTTATCTTGAAAACGGAAGGAGATAGAGAAGAAAGTGAATTAAAAAATTGTAGGGCATCATCAATTCAATACGAATTGACACCTTGCATACAGAAATGCTATGATATGAAACCCATGACCCCCCGAAAACATTGAATGCTGGTCACGCATATGGCATTCATTTAACTTTGATGCTCAAAGTGGCCACCGTCAGCTGCAATGTACATCTGGACTCTGGACAGCCTACTGTATCTTGCTGTACGTTGTGCAATATGGTAGGTGACACGTTTGCACAAGCATCTGTGATACGCTGTTTTAGGACCTGCAATGTTGGTATAGGGGTCGCATACACCTGCTGTTTGATGTGACCTCACAGAAAGAAGTCCAATGGGGTCAGGTCAGGTGAGCGTGGAGGCCACTCCACGCAGCCAACATACCCAATCACTTGTAGTAAGGTCTCCATGAAGTATCGCTTCACGTCCGCAGCCTTGTGAGTTTTACACGTTCTAATCATAGGATTTCTGTATGCAAGGTGTCGATTCGTATTGAATTGATGATGCCCTACAACTTTGTAATTCACTTTTTTTCTCTATCTCATTCCGTTTTCGAGATTAAAATGGTAACTCCATTGTTTTCCACCAGGTGGCTCTATAGGTGGTTTCATTGCGTAGCACATGGCTACTTTACTATACCTAGACACCACTTCTAATGGCGGTGGACAGGATATGGGTGGACACACTGTATATAAAGGGTTAACACACAGCAGCAGAGACCAATGACAGTTACTGGTGTATAGGAGGAGATTAATTCTCAAGGGGGCAGGGTACAGTTTATTGTCACCAGGATAGAATTCGAACCAGCTAACACTTTTCCCAGCTGAGACCATGTGAAGTGAAAACATACCAATATGCCCTAAGGTATTGTAGCAGAAGAAGACAGAAAGAGATGCTTGCTAAGGAAACTATGAAGAAACTGTCAAAGAGATAAGATTCATACTAGGATGTCCCTTATGGTAAATGAACAAATATAGTTTTTCTGCAAGCACACGAGCAAACAAGGACAGGTCACTGAATATGCTAGCTTTATATTTATGATTATTTAGGTCTATATATAATGTCTTGGGACAAAAGGTATGTCAGAAATCTTCAGGCTATGAACACCATAGTTAGTTTTCTTACCCTAATGCAAAGCTGTTTGATAATATTTAGAATTCACTACTAAAAAAATATAGAGGTCACTTTTAACTTTTAAAAAATATAGACAAGATTGTTTTATACTGTAGAATACAAATATAGCCTCTTCAGAGAGCAAGAGTACAGGAAATCTAGTGCCATCTAATAGGAGAAGCAATCCTAAAGTCAATATCAACCCTTTAAACGCCCTTGCCTCATTACTTAAATGGAAAGTGCCATAAAACAAACAAAAAAATAATAGAAATATAAATAACACTGGTCTACAAAAAAAACCAAAAACATTTTTCTGGCATGGGCTTAAAGAACAGTTTTAGACTAATTTGAGGGTGCTGAATTCAAATCTGATCTTGTAATTTCTCTATCACATCACGTTTTTGCGCTATAGGTATATATCATGAATTCCATGAAAAATATAAGTAGTGTATCAAAAGTGCCGGTTTATACGGTTCACAAAGGTAAATTTAGTTTTCATTTAGTCTCCCAATAAATGTGAGAATATCTTTGTTTTCTTTGAAGTTGCATAATTCCCATTTATTATGATAAGAAAGTAAACAAACACTTTTCAACGTACACAACAGTCGTGTGGAGGTACTGTTTTATTTATTGAAATTTTCAATGAATTTTGATATTTATTGCTTTTATCCTGCTGTTTTTCTGGTTTTTGTTTGTGAATCAATACCTAAGTTGTGGGGGGGGGCAGAAATTCAATGAGCAACTCAGGTAGCTAACAACTTTCATATTGTATTTCTCTGCAGGATGTTTTGCTGATCTAACAATGGCCTCCACTCCTCGCAGAAGACAGTGCTCAAATGATCCAAATATTTTTTGTTACATCTGTGGAAACTTTACTGTGAAGACTCAGAGGCGCAATATTGCTGACTTTGTTAAGAGGGTGTATTTGGCGTGCTTCAAAGTAAAACTTGGAGACAAAGACAAGCATTGGGCTCCTCACAAAAGTGTGCAAAACCTGTATTGAGAGCTTGAGATCATGGTATCAAGGAAAGAATACTAAACTTCAGTTTGGAGTTCCTATGGTTTGGAGAGAACCAAGCAATCATTTAGAAGACTGCTATTTCTGCCTTGTCGATGTAAAAGGTTTCAATAAGAAAAACAAGCAATATGTGCAATACCCGAGTATCCCTTCAGCTATTCGACCAGTTACCCATAGTGAAGACATACCTGTTCCAAAACATGCCGCACGTCCAGAAAACGTTGACACAGATCTCTCCTCACATTGTTATACTGATGAAGGAGACAATCCAGATATTTTTCAGCCATGTGATGAAGATTGTGACAAATCAATTCTGTTAACTCAGTCTGCTTTGAATGATCTGGTTAGAGATCTTTATCTACCAAAAGAGTCTGCTGAACTATTGGCTTCAAGACTACAAGAGAAGAGAATCGAATGTTGAAACCCGGAACAAGTGTCTCATTTTTAGAGATGAGCGAACTGGTCCCGGTTCGGCTCGAGGCCGGTTCGCCGAACGGGGGTCCCGTTCGAGTTCGGTTCGTCGAACGTTCGACGAACCGAACTCGAACGTATAGGCTATAATGGGAGGCAATCACAAACACATAAAAATGCATTATAAATGTACACAAACAGTTAATAAACATTGCCATAACACTTACCAGTCCTCGCGATCCCTTCTGCACTCTGTCTCCTGCCGCTATTCCAACCAATGATCGCTGAATCCTCCCGGTGACCTGCACTGCCAGCAGAGATGCAGGACCTATCGTGACGTCAAAATAGCCATGTGACCAGTCACGTGGCTATTATCTCATTGGCTACAGACTGGTCACATGACTATGACACGTCATGTAGGACCTGCGAGTGCATCTCTCCGGTACACGGTGCACATATGTGTATCGCCGTGTACCGGCGACATGCTCTAGCACACGGTCGACTCCCCGTTCCGTTAGGGACCGGCTGACACAGCCGGTCATTAACGGAGATCACCGTTGCCATAGCAACGCAGTTAGCGGTGACGTCACCGCTAACCGCGGCTCCGAGAGCACCGTTGCTATGGTAACGCGTCTGTCAGCGTTACCGCTAGCAGCCAGCAGTGATCACTCACGGAGTGAAGGCTGCACGCTGCTTCCCGATTGTAGTGATGATTGTAGTGAGGATGGAGGTTCCCCAGCCCCAAGTGATGAGCTGGTGAATCTCATCCTCACTACAATCGTCACTACTACTACACTAGAAAGAAAGAAGACAGAAGAGCAGGATCGTGGAGGGCTGACAGGGGGTAATAAAGATGGAGTCTCTAATGTGTCTGTGTATTTATTTCTATTAAAGTATTTTTTCTCTGTGTGGTGTCTTTTTTTTAACCCTTTATTGGAGATTCTTAATGGCCGGGTCAAACGTGCCTGACATTAAGAATCTCTGGCTTAATACTGGCTGGTAAAACAAAGCCAGTATTAACTCATGATTACCCAACAAGCCACCCGGCTCCAGGGCTGTTAGAAGAGTTGGATACAGCGCCAGATGATGGCGCTTCTATGAGAGCGCCATTTTCTGGGACGGCTGCGGACTGAAATCCGCAGCAGAGGCGCCCACAAACCTTGGGCTAACCTGTGCTGCGGATTCCAATCCCCAGCTGCCTAGTTGTACCCGGCTGGACACAAAAATGGGGCGAAGCCCACGTCATTTGTTTTTTAATTATTTCATGAAATAAGTGAAATAATTAAAAAAAACGGGCTTCCCTATATTTTTGGTTCCCAGCCGGGTACAAATAGGCAACTGGGGGTTGGAGGCAGCCCGTGGCTGCCTGCTGTACCTGGCTAGCATACAAAAATATGGCAAAGCCCACGTCATTTTTTTGGTGGGCAAAAAACTTCTGCATACAGTCCTGGATGGAGTATGCTGAGCCTTGTAGTTCTGCAGCTGCTGTCTGCTCTTCTCCATACAGACAGACAGCAGCTGCAGAACTACAAGGCTCAGCATACTCCATCCAGGACTGTATGCAGAAGTTTTTTGCCCCCTGAAAAAATTATATGGGCTTCGCCATATTTTTGTATGCTAGCCAGGTACAGCAGGCAGGTACGGCTGCCCCCAACCCCCAGTTGCCTATTTGTACCCGGCTGGGAACCAAAAATAAAGGGAAGCCCTTTTTTTATTATTTCATGAATTTCATGAAATAATTAGAAAACAAATGACGTAGGCTTTGCCCCATTTTTGTGTCCAGCCAGGTACAACTAGGCAGCTGGGGATTGGAATCCGCACCACAGGTTGGCCTGAGCTTTCTGGGCCCCACTGCTGCGAATTGCAGTCTGCAGCCGCCTCAGAAAATGGCATTTTCATAGAAGCGCCATCTTCTGGCGCTGTATCCAACTCTTCCAGCACCTGCCTGCTATACCTGGCTAGCATACAAAAATATGGCGAAGCTCACGTCCTTTTTTTGTAGTTTTTTGGCAAAAAAAATAAAAAATGCTTCCCTGGATTTTCCATTGCCAGTGAAGGTAACACCAAGCAGTGGGGGTTAGCAGCCAGTAGCTGCTTGGATTACCCTTAGCTAGCAATACAAAAAATGCAGCGGGAGCCAATATATATTTTCTTTAATTATTTATTTAAATAACTAAAAATAAAATGGGCTTCCCTGTATTTTGATTGCTGGACATAACAGTGCTGTAAAAATAAATCTTTAAAAAAATGACGTAGCGCTCCGCGGTATTTTTGATTCTCAGCGCAGATAAAGCAGACAGCTATGGGTTGCCAACCCCATCTGCCTGCCGTTACCTTGGTTGGCAATCAAAATACAGGGAAGCCCATTAATTTTTTCTATTTAAACAATAGTTAAAAAAAATGACGTTGGGTCCCCCCATTTTTGATAGCCAGCTAGGGTAAAGCAGACGGCTGTGGCCTGAAAACCACAGCTGGCAGCTTTACCGTGGTTGGGGATCCAATGTGGAGGTCCCCTCAGGCTCTTTTTTATAATTATTTTATAAATATTAATAATTACACAATAAAAGTAGGGTCCCCCCCAAATTGGATCACCAGCCAAGGTAAAGCGGACAGCTGTGGTCTGGTATTCTCAGGGTGGGAAGGTCCATAGTTATTGGGCCTTCACAGCCTAAAAATAGCAGCCCCCAGGCACCCCAGACGTGGCGCATCCACTAGATGCGCCAATCCTGGCGCTTCACCCCAGCTCATCCCGTGCCCTGGTGCAGCGGCAAACGGGGTAATAAATCGGGTTGATACTAGCTGTAAAGTCACCTGAGATCAAGCCAAGCAGTTTGTGATGTCATGGCGTCTATTAGATATCCAACATCATAAACTGTCAGTACTAACAAAAACAAAAAATCGACAAAAGAAATTTATTTGAAAAAACAGTCCACTAAACATTTCCTCTTTCACCAATTTATTGTAAGAAAAAAAATAAAGGGGTCCCACGACGACTCTGGACCATCTAGAATATGGGGGGGAGACACTCAGGGAACGTATCCCCAATTTTCTAGGAGTGCGGACCCTTCATGTGAGGAGAGTGGGTGCAATGAATCTGCACTCACTCTCCCCGGGTCCACAGCAGCAGAGTCCATGTCGTAATGGTTGCTACCAAAGCTGCAATGCCCTGCTCATGAGGTAAGGGCATGCCTAATCAGGAGAACTACTGTAGAGGAAGCTCTGCTCACTGGTATATAGGTGCTCAGAGGTAATAATAGATAAAATTAGTGAGTAACCTCGGCACTCTAAATCTCCCAGACTAAGTCAGTAAGTCACAATGGATAGTAATGCAAAATCACTCTTTATTGGTCTGTATTAAGAAAATTTTTTTTTTCATAAGCATATATGTTTTTGTCCAAAGCAAGTTACAAATGACGTTTCGGCCTGAGCCTTCGTCAGATTGGACTTATCTGCATGTAATCATGAAAAATGACAATAATCAGTATCACATAAGAGTGAGAGAACAATAACATAAACTCGAACAATGTAGAGGTACAATTGGGATGCAGCAAAAAAATTGCAACACAGCAAGAAATGAAACACATGATACAAATGTCATAATACAGTACAAGGACAATATAGTAATGACAAATATGGGGTCAGAGTAGACTTAGACAGCTCTGGTACGAAAGAGATGTCAATCATAAAGTAACATGTGCAGTAGGTGTAGAGCTACAGTATGCATGGCAGAGCTAATGGGTAGACCGACCATAGAAAAAGAACAGAGAAAAAGTGGAGAAAAAGTGGAGAAAAAGTGGAGAAAAAGTGGAGAAAAAAATGGAGAAAAAGTGGAGAAAAAGTGGAGAAAAAAATGGAGAAAAAGTGGAGAAAAAGTGGAGAATAAGTGGAGAAAAAGTGGAGAAAAAGTGGAGAATAAGTGGAGAAAAAGTGGAGAAAAAGTGGAGAAAAAGTGGAGAAAAAGTGGAGAAAAAGTGGAGAAAAAGTGGAGAATAAGTGGAGAAAAAGTGGAGAAAAAGTGGAGAAAAAGTGGAGAAAAAGTGGAGAAAAAAATGGAGAAAAAGTGGAGAAAAAGTGGAGAAAAAAATGGAGAAAAAGTGGAGAAAAAGTGGAGAATAAGTGGAGAAAAAGTGGAGAAAAAGTGGAGAATAAGTGGAGAAAAAGTGGAGAAAAAGTGGAGAAAAAGTGGAGAAAAAGTGGAGAAAAAGTGGAGAATAAGTGGAGAATAAGTGGAGAAAAAAATGGAGAAAAAGTGGAGAAAACGTGGAGAAAAAAATGGAGAAAAAGTGGAGAAAAAGTGGAGAATAAGTGGAGAATAAATGGAGAAAAAGTGGAGAAAAAGTGAAGAATAAATGGAGAATAAGTGGAGAATAAGTGGAGAATAAGTGGAGAAAAAAATGGAGAAAAAGTGGAGAAAAAGTGGAGAAAAAGTGGAGAATAAATGGAGAAAAAGTGGAGAAAAAGTGGAGAAAAAGTGGAGAATAAGTGGAGAAAAAATTGGAGAAAAAGTGGAGAAAAAGTGGAGAAAAAGTGGAGAATAAGTGGAGAAAAAGTGGAGAAAAAGTGGAGAAAAAGTGAAGAAAAAGTGGAGAATAAATGGAGAAAAAGTGGAGAAAAAGTGGAGAATAAATGGAGAATAAGTGGAGAAAAAAATGGAGAAAAAGTGGAGAAAAAGTGGAGAAAAAGTGGAGAATAAATGGAGAAAAAGTGGAGAAAAAGTGGAGAATAAATGGAGAATAAGTGGAGAAAAAAATGGAGAAAAAGTGGAGAAAAAGTGGAGAATAAGTGGAGAAAAAGTGGAGAAAAAGTGGAGAAAAAGTGGAGAAAAAGTGGAGAATAAATGGAGAAAAAGTGGAGAAAAAGTGAAGAATAAATGGAGAATAAATGGAGAAAAAGTGGAGAAAAAGTGGGGAAAAAAATGGAGAAAAAGTGGAGAAAAAGTGGAGAATAAATGGAGAAAAAGTGGAGAAAAAGTGAAGAATAAATGGAGAATAAATGGAGAAAAAGTGGAGAAAAAGTGGGGAAAAAAATGGAGAAAAAGTGGAGAAAAAGTGGAGAAAAAGTGGAGAATAAGTGGAGAAAAAGTGGAGAAAAAGTGGAGAATAAATGGAGAAAAAGTGGAGAAAAAGTGGAGAAAAAGTGGAGAATAAGTGGAGAATAAGTGGAGAAAAAAATGGAGAAAAAGTGGAGAAAAAGTGGAGAATAAGTGGAGAATAAGTGGAGAAAAAAATGGAGAAAAAGTGGAGAAAAAGTGGAGAAAAAGTGGAGAATAAGTGGAGAAAAAGTGGAGAAAAAGTGGAGTAAAAGTGGAGAATAAGTGGAGAAAAAGTGGAGAATAAGTGGAGAAAAGTGGAGAATAAATGGAGAAAAAGTGGAGAAAAAGTGGAGAAAAAGTGGAGAAAAAGTGGAGAATAAATGGAGAAAAAGTGGAGAAAAAGTGGAGAATAAATGGAGAATAAATGGAGAAAAAGTGGAGAAAAAGTGGAGAAAAAAATGGAGAAAAAGTGGAGAAAAAGTGGAGAATAAGTGGAGAATAAGTGGAGAAAAAGTGGAGAATAAGTGGAGAAAAAGTGGAGAAAAAGTGGAGAAAAAGTGGAGAAAAAGTGGAGAAAAAGTGGAGAATAAATGGATAAAAAGAGGAGAATAAGTGGAGAAAAAGTGGAGAAAAAGTGGAGAAAAAGTGGAGAATAAGGGGAGAATAAGTGGAGAATAAGTGGAGAAAAAAATGGAGAAAAAGTGGAGAAAAAGTGGAGAAAAAGTGGAGAAAAAGTGGAGAAAAAGTAGAGAAAAAGTGGAGAAAAAAATGGAGAAAAAGTGGAGAAAAAGTGGAGAATAAATGGAGAAAAAGTGGAGAAAAAGTGGAGAAAAAGTGGAGAAAAAGTGGAGCACCCTTTGGTGCCTTTCATGTGGCACTAAGGGGTGCTTAGCTTTGTATTTAGCCAAAAAAATGAAAAAAAAAAAAGGACGTAGGGTTCCCCCTAGTTTTGTAGCCAGCTAGGGTAAAGCAGACGGCTGCAGCCTGCAGACCACAGCTGGCAACCTCACCTTGGCTGGTAATCCAAAACTGAGGGCACCCCACGCTGTTATTTTAAATTAAATAAATAATTTAAAAAAAAAAAAACACGTAGGGGTCCCCCAAAATTGGATCACCAGCCAAGGTAAAGCAGACAGCTGGGGCCTGATATTCTCAGACTAGGGAGGTCCATGGTTATTGGACTCTCCCAAGCCTAAAAATAGCAGGCCGCAGCCGCCCCAGAAGTGGCGCATCCATTAGATGCGCCAATCCTGGTGCTTCGCCCCAGCTCATCCCGCGCCCTGGTGCGGTGGCAAACGGGGTAATATATGGGGTTAATACAAGATGTGTAATGTCACCTGGCATCAAGCCCTGGGGTTGGTGAGGTCAGGCGTCTATCAGATACCCGACATCACCAACCCAGTCAGTAATAAAAAAAAATAGACGACAAACACATTTTTATTTGAAAAAACACTCCCCAAAACATTCCCTCTTTAACCAATTTATTAGAATGAAAAACAAATCCAGGTCTGCTGTAATCCAAGGGGTTGCCATGACGATCCACACTGTCCCAGTCAATGAAGAGCAGGATGTTCCCCATTGGCTGGGAGAGCAGTGCAGTGACCTGAGCTAACATCAATGGGTCAGCCCAGGTCACTGCAGGGGATGACAAGTGCTGCGGTCAGCGAGGTACATTACCTGCGCTGATCTCCAGCACACTGACAGCCCCTGTCACTGAGTTCAGTGACCGGCTCCTTCACAGCCAAACATCGCGAGAGGTCCGTGACGTCACCGCTAGTCAGTCTCGGGTCGGAAGCGAGAGGTGATGTGACAAGTGGCGGCCATGGAGGACAGTGACAGCACTGAGGTCGGGATGGCGGGACTTCATTACCGCAGGTAAGCCGAGCGGGGGGGGGGATGTATGTGTGTGTGTGTGTGTGTGTGTGTGTGTGTGTGTGTGTGTGTGTATGTATGTGTACGTGTGTGTGTGTATATGTGTACATGCCGTGGGCAGGAGGGGGCGGAGTGAGCTGAGCGGGAAGTGTGGGCTTCCTGCACGTAACTAAGATAAACATCGGGTTACTAACCAAAGCGCTTTGCTTGGATACCCGATGTTTATCTTGGTTACCAGCTTGTGGCAGGCTGCCAGCGATGGCTCCTGCACACTGTAGCTGTAAAAAGCCCTGCTTTTTGCTGCTAGAACCGTTCTCGAACGTATCTAGAACTATCGAGCTTTTGCAAAAAGCTCGAGTTCTAGTTCGATCTCGAACAGCCCCAAAAATCACTCGAGCTTAGAACTGGAGAACCACGAACCGCGAACCGCGCTCAACTCTACTCATTTTATCGTAACAGGGATTGGAGGCTTTTTATTGATAGTTCCAAAAGAAGTTTAAAACGTGTGCTGTTACACAATGGAAATAAGTATGGCTCTGCACCAATAGGTCATTCTGTAAAACTTAAAGAAGAATATAAAAACATCAAAATTGTCCTAGAGAGGTTACAAGATAAAGGAAGAGCCCGGACTGCTGACCCGAAGGGGCTTAAGGGAGGGCTACATGACTAGGAGGGATGCCAGGCCAGAGGGTTAACAAGGGGTTAATGGAGGAAGTCAGTTTGGGCGCGAAATTTGGGGGTGGTGCTAAGGGGCAGTTAGGATCAGAGGTCAGTTTGATTGGTCAGGGGGTGGTGGCTATAGGGGGTAGTATATAGGGCAGGTCAGAGGGGGGGTGGGTCATTCCTACCTGGACGGTGACTGGAATCGTTGTGGCTGGATCCCGAAGATGGAGGACTTCATGGCACAGATGAAGAGGATGGCGGAGCAGCGTGGACAGCGTTGGATGGACGAGCAGCTCCTGCGATGGTCCGGCGTCGGCGAGGAAGATGGGACCCCCCTGCCTCCGAAGCGGCAGCGAAGAACTCGGCCCCCGGAGCGCCTCAGCCCGGAGATGACGCCGAGGAGCCGGCAGCGGAGACGGAGCCCGAGTGGATGTGCGGCGGTGGATCCGGGAGCCGGGACGTCGCGAGGCCCCGGCCGGAAGTCGGGCCGCGGGAGCCAAGGCAACGGGGCGGTGAGCGACACGGCCGGCCTCCCCTCCTCTTCCGGGTCGCGGCGCACGGCAGTGACGCGCGCGTCGCGGCCGCGTGACCCGGCGCGGTCACCTGACCCGGCGCGGTCACCTGACCCGGCGCGGTCACGTGGCCCGCTGCGCTCGCGTGACCCGGCGTCCCCCGGTGCTCCGGCGGCCTCACCTGACCGAGCGCGCTCACCTGACCCGCCGCGGTCACGTGGGGCGGCGCGGTCACGTGGGGCGGCGCGGTCACGTGGGGCGGCGCGATCACGTGGGGCAGCGCGGTCACGTGGGGCGGCGATGTCACCTGACCGGGCGCTGTCACCTGACCGGGCGCGGTCATGTGACCCCACGTACTCACCCGTCCCGGTGCGTCCCCGCGATCCGGCAGGCTCGCCTGACCCGGTGCGGTCACCTGACCCGCCGCGGTCACGTGGGCCGGCGCGGTCGCGTGGGTCGGCGGGGTCGCGTGGGTCGGCGGGGTCGTGTGAGCCAGCGGGGTCACGGGGGCCAGCTGGGTTGCGTGGGCCAGTGGGATCGCGGGGCGCAGATGAGGCCACAGTGGCGGCCGCGGCAAGGTCTAGGAGCAGAGCGGGGCCCATGCAGGAGCATGGGGTCCCAGTGTCGGCGGGGGAGTCCGTACGGAGACGGCCCGGATCAGCGGGGCCCGGCCTGGGACCGCAGCGGAGGGACAGCGATGGAACGGCGTCGGGATTAGCCGGAGCACGCGGGGATGCCGGACGGCATGCCCCAGGCGGTGTTTATGTGGCGGAGCCAGCGTCTGGATCGTCGCGGAGGATGGATGGTGCTGCGGGCGGACGGGGCCTAAGGTCGAGTCTGCCGGACGGCGGGCTCCCTGGGCCTGGGTCCAGTGAGGACGATGAGGCCACCCTGGAGGAGGACGTCGCGGAGGACGGCAACGGGGACCAGATCGTGGAGGTCGGCGAGGCGGCTGGAGTGCGACGCGGAGGACATGTGACGGCTGTTTCGGGAGCTTCTCGGAGTCAGCCTGGTAAGACCACGGTTTCTTCTATTTCTCGTGCACCTGGTTTGGCTATGGATGGTGTGTCTGGTGATATGGATGGCGTGCAGGGCGTGAATGTGGTTGGTGGTACGGGTGGTTTACTTGGTGGCCCGAGTGGCGGGCGGGTCGTGAATGTGGTGACGGGTGACGGCAGTGTGGCATCCGAGTTGTTGAGGTTGGTTAGGGGTTTGTTTGCCCCTGTGGGGGGCCCTAGCTTGGTGTGGCAGGGAGCGACGGGGCAGGAGGTTGCGACTCCTGTGGTTGGAGGGGTTGCTAGTGGCAATGCGGTTGGTGAGCCGGTGGTGGCGGCTCCCGCGGCCCCAGCTGCGGCTCCCGCTGCCGCAGCTGCGGCTGCAGTGGACATTGTTCGATTGGATGACAAGGCGAGAGGGGAAGTGTATGTTTGCTTTGATGGCCCGTTGGGGGCGCATCTGAAGCAGGAGACCAGGGAGAAAATATGGAAGGATGAATATGTTGAAATATTCTCATTGCTTCCGTTGGAAAAGTTTAATCTGGATCGGGTTAAACCGGATGAGAGCAAAAAGGACGAGGAAGAACGGCGGCGTTATCGCCTTATTCCCCGCACTTTTCAGAACTGGTTGCAGGCCTTTGTGATACTGGCCGGTGTGGTGGGGGAAAAGGCTCCGGATAACTGTACGGCGCTTTTCTGTTATCTGGATTCTATCTGTGAGGCGTATAGGACCTATGGGGGGACTGCTTGGCTAAGATATGACGAGCAGTTTCGCCAGAGGAAGGCGGTCAGACCCAGTTTACGGTGGGACCACAAAGAAATTAGTCTATGGATGCGGCTGATGGCTGCGCCGAAGTCGGCATCACAGTCCTTTCCAGGGGGCACCGGCGGGGGATCATTTGGCACCTCGTCGGGGCCCAAAAAGGGCGTTTGCTGGCAGTTTAATGAGAAGGAATGCCGGTTTGGGTCTTCCTGCCGATTCAAGCACGAGTGTTCGGGCTGTGGTGGCGCCCACAGCCACCTTAAGTGCTTCCGGAAGGGAAAAGGAAAGGCCGCTGAGTCTTCGTCAAAAAGGGAGGACCCCGGTGAGGGTAGATCGGATGGCGCCGTTTCTAAGTAGATACCCGGATCGGGTGTCGGCGGAATTGTTGAGTGACGGTTTTAGTTTTGGTTTCAAGATACCGTCAGTGGTTAAGACGGGAGAGATTCGTTTAAAAAATTTACAGTCGACTCGCCTACATGGTGAGGTTGTTGCGGATAAGTTACGGAAGGAGGTGGAGCTAGGACGGATGGCGGGGCCTTTTGATGCCCCTCCATTGCCGGACTTGGTTGTGTCCCCGTTGGGGTTGGTCCCAAAAAAGGAACCTAACAAGTTCCGGCTCATCCACCATTTGTCCTATCCTACTGGCCGGTCGGTGAACGATGGTATTGATCCTGAGCTGGTTTCGGTTTCGTATGTCCGTTTTGATAAGGCTGTGGAATGGTTAAGGAAGTTGGGCTGTGGTTCGCTTTTGGCGAAAACGGATATAGAAGCGGCCTTCCGCCTGTTGCCGGTGCACCCGGACAGTTTTCACCTGTTGGGGTGTTGGTGGGAGGACAAGTTTTATGTAGATTGTTGTTTGCCTATGGGCTGTTCAATTTCATGTTCTTATTTTGAGAAGTTCAGTTGTTTCTTGGAATGGGTAATTAAGGAGGAGGCAGGTCTAGATTCAGTGTTGCATTACTTGGACGACTTCTTGTGCATGGGGCCTGCGGGATCCTCGCAGTGTTCCCTTTTGCTTCGGACAGTGGAGCAGGTTGCTCGCCGGTTTGGCGTTCCGTTGGCGCCGGAGAAGACGGAGGGTCCGGTTACGGTTTTGAAATTCCTGGGTATCGAGCTGGATACGGTTGCCATGGAGTGCCGCTTGCCGGAGGACAAGCTGGTGGATTTGAGGCGTTGTGTTCAAGGGGCCATTGAGGCCAAGAAGATTTGTTTACGGGACTTGCAGTCCCTGTTGGGGAAGTTGAATTTTGCGTGTAGAATATTGCCGATGGGGAGAGTTTTTTCCCGTCGCTTGGCTCAAGCCACCACCGGTGTGTTGCACCCTTTGCATTTTGTGCGTTTGAAGGTGGAGCATAAGGCGGACCTGAGAGTGTGGTCCCGTTTTTTGCAGCTGTACAACGGACGGTCATTGTGGCTTCGTGAGGTGGTGTCAAATGAGGAGTTGGTGCTGTATACGGACGCGGCGGGATCCAGTGGTTTTGGCGCATATTTTGGGGGGAGATGGTGTGTCGGCAGGTGGCCTGATTCGTGGCGGGTTTGCGGTCTGACTAGGAATTTGGCCCTGTTGGAACTTTTTCCTATTGTCGTGGCCTTAGAGGTTTGGGGACAGGATTTGAAAGACAGGAAGGTGCGTTTCATGTGTGACAACCTGGGGGTTGTTCAGTGTGTTAACAAGTTGACAGCTGATTCCCCCCCGGTGGTGGACCTCTTGCGTCATTTGGTGCTGAAATGTCTGGAGTTGAACTTGTGGGTCTGCGCTGTACATGTGCCGGGGGTGCTGAATTCTGTGGCTGATGCTTTATCTCGCTTCCAGTGGGACCGCTTTCGAATGCTGGCGCCGGACGCGGAGCAGCAGGAGACCGTATGGCCCGTCTGGTTGTGGGACCTGGTTTGCAGCCGGCCTGGGAATTGATCCGACATTCGGTGGCACCCAGTACGTGGCGCAGCTATAATTCAGCGTGGGACCGTTGGCTCGAGTTGGTTGATGAGGTGGGAGGTCATGTATCTGAAGGTGACAGAGTTTATTTAGTTTTGTTCATGTTGGGCAGGGCTAAGGAAGAAGGCCTTTCGTGGTCGGCCGTGGCGGGCAGGTTAGCGGGCATTTCCTTCTTTTTCAAGTTATTGGGCTGGAAGGACGTTACGAAGGATTTCTGGGTGCGCCAGGTGATGAAGGGTTACCGGAGGGCGGGGGCGCGCCGAGACCTTCGGCGCCCGGTATCTTTTGAGCTGCTGGGCAAGCTGTTGTCGGTGTTGCCTCGGGTGTGCTGTTCGGAGTATGAATGCCAGTTGTTTGGGACCGCTTTTGTTTTGGCCTTCTTTGGGGCGTTTAGAATTAGTGAACTGGTGAGCAGAAACACGAGGAGTCACGGAGGTTTGTTGCTGGAGGACGTGGAATGCGGTATGGATGTGGTGCGGTGTTGCTTGAGACGGTCAAAGACGGACCAGCTGGGTAGAGGTCGGATGGTGGAACTATGGGGTGTACCTGGTTTAGCGGAGTGCCCTGTGAGATGGCTGTCGGCGTTTTTAGAAGTGAGGGGAGCTCGCCCGGGGTCCCTTTTGTCCCACCAGGACGGGTCAGCCTTGTCGAGTTACCAATTTGTCTGCATCTTTCGGAGGTGCCTGCAGTGTTGCGGTCTCAACGAGGCTGAGTTCGCGTCGCATTCCTTTCGGATTGGGGCTGCGACTCAGGCGGCTCGTTGGGGTCTGGGCGCGCAGGCTCTCCGTAAGATTGGACGATGGGACTCGACCAGGTTTAGATCTTACGTCCGGCCGAACTTGTTGTGAGATATTGGTGGGGGGGGGGGGGTCGGGGGGCGGTATTTGTTTGGTAATCATTACCCATTTTCTTCCTTGTGCCCCCCCCCCCCCACCCCCTCTGTGTTGTCACCTTTTGTTTTATAGGTTTACCGTTGTTGGTGTGGGTGCTCGGCCACTCATACGTGTATTGGGGGGCGTTTCGTGCGGGAATACGACCGGACGGCCGCCAGTTGGGGGTTCCCAGAGTAAAGGCTACTGTGCGATGGATCGGGGTCAGGGGCATGCTGTGGAGTGAGGTGTTGCCTACCTGGCACCACCATTCGCAGCTGGACAGAGCACCGGACGTGGTAGTACTACACGCGGGTGGGAATGACCTCGGTCTCCGGGCTTCCAGGGACCTGATACAAGACATAAAATGTGACTGCCTGCGGCTCCTGTCTTCCCACCCGGGTCTAGTAATTGTCTGGTCGGATATGGTTGCGCGGCTTGACATGGCGGCACGCCAGGTCGGTGGAGGCAGTAAACCGGGCGCGAAGTAAAGTGAATCCGGGAGATTGGGCGGTTCATTTCCCGGGTTGGGGGTGTCTCTGTCGGCACCCGGAGTTGGGAAGCGGCGTCCGCCGACTTGTTGCGCCGGGACGGGGTCCATTTAAATTCGGTGGGAAATGATATTTGGGGCCTTAGGGCTGATGGAGGGGCTTGAGAAGGCTTTGTTGGTGTGGGAGGACTCGCGCGCACAAGGGGTCATGCGAGCTCGCGGTGGCGGAAAGGAGGGGGGTGTCTGAAGGTGGGGGTTTGCACAGAGGAGAGGACGGAACCCAGTGCCGGAGCGGGTTACCTCTAGCGGTGCAATTGTTTGGTAAACGGGTCCTTGCTGGGTTGAGTCTCAGCGGGACATAGTGGGGGCAACATCTGGCTTGGGCTCTCGAGTCGGTGTGTTGCGGCTGAGGGCCAGGAGACAGGCTGATGTTGCAAAGAACATTTTGGTTAACCTTCAGGTACCCCCCCCTTCCTTTTCGGGTTCTTCAATGAAGAGTTGTACTGTTACATGGCTGATGTTTATGTTATGAATAAATGGGGCTGCTGTGGCCTTTATATTCCAACGTCACACAGTGTTTGTGTTTATTTTAGATAGGAACCCTAGGGGGGGTAGGGGGTTGTTGGGGAAGGTCAAAGGCCTTCAGTCAGACATTCCGGAGTCAAGGAAGAGCCCGGACTGCTGACCCGAAGGGGCTTAAGGGAGGGCTACATGACTAGGAGGGATGCCAGGCCAGAGGGTTAACAAGGGGTTAATGGAGGAAGTCAGTTTGGGCGCGAAATTTGGGGGTGGTGCTAAGGGGCAGTTAGGATCAGGGGTCAGTTTGATTGGTCAGGGGGTGGTGGCTATAGGGGGTAGTATATAGGGCAGGTCAGAGGGGGGGTGGGTCATTCCTACCTGGACGGTGACTGGAATCGTTCCCGCCCGCCCGCCCTAATTGAGGATTCGACATCGATGAAGACAAGAAGGAAGATCGTATTTGTCGCAGCGGCGGAAAGGAGGGGGGTGTCTGAAGGTGGGGGTTTGCACAGAGGAGAGGACGGAACCCAGTGCCGGAGCGGGTTACCTCTAGCGGTGCAATTGTTTGGTAAACGGGTCCTTGCTGGGTTGAGTCTCAGCGGGACATAGTGGGGGCAACATCTGGCTTGGGCTCTCGAGTCGGTGTGTTGCGGCTGAGGGCCAGGAGACAGGCTGATGTTGCAAAGAACATTTTGGTTAACCTTCAGGTACCCCCCCCTTCCTTTTCGGGTTCTTCAATGAAGAGTTGTACTGTTACATGGCTGATGTTTATGTTATGAATAAATGGGGCTGCTGTGGCCTTTATATTCCAACGTCACACAGTGTTTGTGTTTATTTTAGATAGGAACCCTAGGGGGGGTAGGGGGTTGTTGGGGAAGGTCAAAGGCCTTCAGTCAGACATTCCGGAGTCATGTTCATGGGTGGTTAATTTGTGTTGATTTGAAAATTGTTAACTTTCTTTTGGGTCTGCAAGGAGGGTACACAAACCACCCTTGTTTTCTGTGCTACTGGGACAGTAGAGCTACAGCAGAGCATTGAATGAAAACTGAATGGCCTCAGTGACAGAGTTTGGCATCTGACGATAAGAATTTCATCCATGATCCTCTAGTGGATAGGCAGAACATTGTCTTTCCTCCATTGCACATAAAACTTGGATTGATGAAGCAGTTTGTCAAAGCTCTCAATCACAGTGGAGAATGCTTTAACTATATATGTTTAACTTTTACTGGTCTTAGTGAAGAGAAGAAAAAGGCTGGAATATTTGATGGACCTCAAATAAGAACGCTTATGAGAGACCCAAATTTTCTCACATCAATGAATGAGATAGAAGAAAGAGCTTGGAATGCATTTTGTAATGTGGTGCAGAATTTTCTAGGGACTAAGAAAGCAGAAAATTATGAAGAGATTGTGGAAGAGCTACTAATGAGTCTGCGAAATCTTGGATGTAGAATGAGTATCAAGATTCCATATTTGCACAGCCATTTGGACTTTTTTCCAGAGAACCTTGGGGATGTGAGCGAGGAACAAGGGGAGCGTTTTCATCAGGACATTAAAACAATGGAAGAACGGTATCAAGACCGGCGGGACTCACATATGATGGCAGACTATTGCTGGAGCTTGATGAGAGACAACCCAGAAGCTGTACATCACAGATCAGCCAAGAAAAGGAAGTTCAGATAACTTCCATTTGCCTTTCATCTGTGTGCCATATATGCGTTTTTATATTTTGTAGTTTAATTCTTTAAGTATATTTGATTTGCTGTACATAGACTTTGTAATCTTTGTTATTCCTTGCTTAAAAATATGCAAAATGTTGTACCTAAAATCATGTGTTTTTATCATAAAACATTTGATATGAGTAATTTTAATCAAAAATTGAAAATATCTCGAAATCCTGATATGATAGCCAAAAATTGAGTTCATATTCGTAATCAGCAGGCAAAATCGACTTAAAATATGTTTTAAAACCTGTTGCCAGAAAAAATTGTGTTGACCAGTGTAATTAATGTTTTATTGTCTTGTTTAAATATTATCATTTGTTTTTAATGGAACAAAATATGAAAAAAATAATTTAAAGTTTGATATGTTCCACTGTTATACACTAGAGTGAGCAGCTGCTGCAAAAAGTTAAAACTAGCATAGATTACAGCTGCAGTAAAGTGAGCAGAATTTGCTCTCATGTGTGTAATGTCACAGCTCCCCCTCTCAATCTGGGTGTTTCCAAAAGGATAAGGGACGATGAAATTTAGGGACACAGTGCGGAGTCATTTTGTTGGTGACTACAAACTCATCCTGAACTGTGGAAAGTGTCACCAAGGACTGCTGGCATAGTGCTCCACTGTATACTATGCCCCACTGTATAATGTGCCACATACTCTGACCCCATAATACTGTGTCCCCCAGTGCTCTTTGTGCCCCCAGTGCTCTCTGTGCCCCTGCAGCATCCCCAGTGCTTTCTGTGCCCCTGAAGCGTCCCCCAGTGCTCTATGTGCCCTTGTAGCATCCCCTCAGTGCTCCCTGTGCCCTTGCAGTATCCCCCCAGTGCTCTCTTTGCCCCTCCAGCATCCCCCAGTGCTCTCTGTGCCTATATCTTCTATTGAATTGTAATGATGGTCTCTATATGTGTCCTCTCTTGTTTTTCATATCTCTGTGCCCTTGCAGCATCCCCCAGTACTCTCTGTGCCCCTAGAGGGCTCATGCGCACGTAACTGCTGAATATTCTGCAGCGCTTGGACAGCACATGTGCGCTTCAAATCGCTGCAGAAACACTGCATAATGAATGCAGTATTTTTGTTAAAAAAAAGCCGATTTCATGCGCTATTGCTGCTGCCCCTGTGCCGCCCCCGTGCCAGCAGCCTGCCACTGCTCGGATCTGGACCTTCCGGTGGGTGGCTCGAGGGTCTCTGCAACCGGGGGGTCCCGCAGTCACTCTGAATGAAAAGGGTGGGGAATGGTGGATGTAAGACGTATATGTACGGGCTGAGAAGTATTAAGTTCGTGACACCACCCACGGTGTGGTGAGGTTGAACACCACCGCTGCAGTTATGGGGCACCCGGTGGAGATGTTATGCAGCAAGTTGTTAACCCCTCCGTGGGCAGGGATGGTGGCCCCGGGACCCGTTGGGGTTTGGTGCAGGGAGATGGGCGACCGCAGGGTGCTGGTGTACTCACTATTAAGGAAACACACGAGTCTCTGGTAAACCAAGGTGATGGTGGTCGGTGCCCGCAGCCGGCTGCGTTCTGGTTCCCCCACTCGGCTGGTGGTCTCTGTCTTTCTCCTGCACCTTTTTAGAATGGTGGACTGCCTGTGCTTGCAACTTCAGGAGTCCGCTCCCGACTGGATGTGGCCTAAGGAGCCCTTGCCCGCAGACGCTGGCCTGTGGAATCTCTGATCCTTGGCGGTGGCCTTTTATCCCCCTTGGTGGGCTGTTGTCTTCTATTAGGGACTTTGGGTGGGAAAGGACCTCTAGTCCTGGCCTCAATCGGTTAATTAACCGGTTCCAGTCGCTTCTGGTCCCGGCTTCAGGGTCCGAGTACCCCCCTGTGTGCTCCGGTTTCCAAGTCGATTCCCCGGGTCGGTACCGGCGGGCTACAACCCTGTCCCGGTCCACCTCGGTTCCACTGAGCCGTCTTCCCGGCTCCTGCAGATGGAGACCGCCGTCTTCCTCCTAGCCAGGGCACCAGGGCTCCTACCCTAGCGCCGTTCAATTTGGGGGTATTCGCCTCTGCTGGAGCTGGGCACAGCTCCAGCCCACACGCCTCTCCAATTTGAACTCTAACACTTGTCTACTGTTTACTTTCCCGCCCCGGGCTGTCTAGACTCCTCGGTGGGCGTCTTTCAACCACCTGGTTCCGCCCCCCTGGTGTGTCTATCTAACCCTGAGGGGGGGTGACTAGGGTTTAAAGGTCGGTTGCTGTTACCTGTGAGGGAAGGTGTTGTGCAGGGGCCTATTTGTGACTACCTGGCCCGGCCAGGGCGTCACACCCCCACCACAGACAGAGTGTGAGCTACATCCAGAATGCAGAAATAATTGACATGCTGCTTTTATGAATGCATGGATTTGGGTCAAAATTTTAGCACCCAAATCGCTGCGTTCAAAAAAGCAACGTGCACATGTCTCATGCACAATCTTCATAGATTGTGCAGGGGACGCAGGACGCATGCATTTACGCTGCAGTGCAATACGCAAGGTAAATGCATGTAAGTATACAACGTGTGCACGAGCCCTTTAGCGTCCCACTGTGTTCTCTGTTACCCCTGTGCTGAAAATAAAGCGCTGACAGGAGGTACGGCAGTGAGCGGAGGTCCAAGATGTACACTGGTGGCGACCAGTGGCGATCTTCAGCGTGGGTCTGGTATTGTACTATAGATGACAGGCTGGGATCACTGCTTGCCGCAGCATGAACTCACTTCGGAGCTCCACTCCAAGCAGGTACTCCTGTTGGCCTGGTGTCTCTCGGCAGATCCTCCTGGCAGTGCACAGAGTGCTGACAGGAGTAGCTGCCGGGAGAGAAGTGCATGCTATGGTGAGCGGTGTTCACAGCCTGTCATCTCCTATCAGCCTAGTATCTCTTGGAAGCTCCTCCTGACAGTGCACAGAGTGCTAACAGAAGTATCTGATGAAGCGGAACACTGAGGTGAGTACATGCTGTGGCAAGCGGTGATCACAGCCCGCCATCTATAATACAATCTCAGCCTCACGCTGCAGACCTCTGCTGGCTGCTGAGCTCAGGGGCAAAGTGGAATGCACAGTGTACACTGTGGGCTCCACCAAGATGGTGCCAATGTCCTCCCTCTGCTGTGATCAGGACAACCCAGGGGGCTTGTTCAGGTCACAGCAGGGAGCAGCCTCAGTGCTAGAGATAAGCGGGCTTAAAGCTGGTGTCACACACAGCGACAACGACAACGACGTCGCTGCTACGTCACCATTTTCTGTGACGTTGCAGCGACGTCCCGTCGCTGTCGCTGTGTGTGACGTCCAGCAACGACCTGGCCCCTGCTGTGAGGTCGCCGGTCGTTGCTGAATGTCCAGCTTCATTTTTTGGTCGCCACTCTCCCGCTGTGACACACACATCGCTGTGTGTGACAGCGAGAGAGCGACGAAATGAAGCGAGCAGGAGCCGGCACTGGCAGCTGCGGTAAGCTGTAACCAGCGTAAACATCGGGTAACCAAGACCTTTCCCTGGTTACCCGATATTTACCTTCGTTACCAGCCTCCGCCCTTGCTGCCAGTGCCGGCTCCTGCACTGTGACATGTAGCTGCAGCACACATCGGGTTAATTAACCCGATGTATACTGTAGCAAGGAGAGCAAGGAGCCAGCGCTAAGCAGTGCGCGCGGCTCCCTGCTCTCTGCACTGACATGTAGCTGCAGCACACATCAGGTTAATTAACCCGATGTGTACTGTACCTAGGAGAGCAAGGAGCCAGCGCTAAGCGCGGCTCCCTGCTCTCTGCACATGTAGAACAGCGACGTTATGATCACTGCTTCTGCTGTGTTTGACAGCTAAGCAGCGATCATAACAGCGACTTACAAGGTCGCTGTTACGTCACCGAAAATGGTGACGTAACAGCGACGTCGTTGTCGCTGTCGCTTAGTGTGAACCCAGCTTTACACGCTATGATATCATTAATGAATTATTGTTGGGTCATGTTGTTTGTGACGCACATCCGGCATCATTAACGATATCGCAGTGTGTGACACTTATGAGCGACCTTAAACGATTGCAAAAGCGGTCAAAATCCATTGCCGCGGAGAGGTCGTCCTGAAACAAAAAATCGTTTTCTTTTTATTAGCGATGTTTTTCTCGTTCCTGCGGCAGCACACATCGCTATGTGTCACACCGCAGGAGTGACGAACATCTCCTTACCTGCCTCTACCGTCAATGTGGAAGGAAGGAGGTGGGCGGGATGTTACGTCTCGTTCATCTCCGCCCCTCCGCTTCTATCGGACACCTGTCGTGTGACGTCGCTGTGATGCCGCACGAACCGCCCCTTAGAAAGGAGGCAGTTCGCCAGCCAGAGTGACGTCGCAGAGCAGGTATGTGCGTGTGACGCTGCCATAGCGATAATGTTCGCTACGGCAGCGATCACACAATATCGCACGTACGACGGGGGCGGTTGCTATCGCGCTCGACATCGCTAGCCGATGCTAGCGATGTTGCAGTGTGTAAACCTCGCTATAGGGTCGGATGCCGACTATCAGCCCTTAGGCACAGGGGCCATGTCGCGGGCGGAGGAGGGGACACCGCTCTCTCCCTCTGCTCAGGTCCGGCTGCCGCTGCGGCTGCTGCGGCCTGCTGCTGCTGCTCGGTGGCTCGAGCGATGGGCCGGATCCCGGGGACTCGAGCGGAACTCCTCGCCCGTGAGTGAAAGGGGATTGGGGTTTGGGATAGTTTATTTTATTGTCCGTGACGCCACCCACGGTTGTGGTGATTTGTTGACACCGCCGCTGCTCTGTATGGGGATCCCGGGAGTGATGGTATGGAGCAGCTAGATGTTAGTCCTCCCCTCCGTGGGTAGGGGGTTGGTTGTCCCGGGGCCCAGTGATGAAGTGGGTGATGCAGGGCTTGGTGGGGTGCAGGGACGCGGGGGCAGCTCTGTGCCTTGCGGCACTGTGGTACTCACTCAGCCTGAGACGATGACACAGTTCTCGGTAAAACACATGGCTGGAAAGACAGTTCCCATGGACAGCTGCACTTGCTTTCCCCAGTAGTTGACGGTGACGGTCCCTTTTTCCTGCACCTAAGATTATGATGGTTTCGATGGGTTCCCACCGGTAACCCGCTCCCCGGCTTGGATATGGGCCGGAGGAGCCCTACTTTGCCCGCAGGCACTGGCCCTGAGAAACTGGTGCCCTGGCGGTGGCGGTGTCTCTCTGTAACAGTTGGACTGTTGCTTTCAATCGGGACTTGCTTGTTGGGAGACCCAGAGGTCCCCTTCACTAACGGATTCAGCAAATTCACGGCGACTCCTAGCCTTGCCGGGATCCGAAAGGCCCCTGCCACTGGTGCTGACTGCTCTTCGTATACCGCTCCGGTACCGCCGGGCCACCACCCGTCCGCGGTCCTTCCAGCAACCTCCAAGCAGTCACCCATGCAGACAGTCACCGCCGTCTGCTGACCTTGCTGTCTCAGTCCGGGGCACACACCCGGACCAGCTTCAGGCTTTACAAACTGTCACTTTCTACTCCTTCTCTCAAGAACCTCTACCACTTTACTGTTTACTCCTTCACTTCCATAGCTTGACTGCCTGGTTTTCCCGCCTCCAGGGCTGTGAACTCCTCGGTGGGTGGAGCAAACCGCCTGGCCCACCCGCTGGTGTGGACATCAGCCCCTGGAGGAAGGCAACAAGGATTTTTGGTTAGCCTTGGTGTTCCTAACTGGGGTGTAGGGTGTGGTGGTGTTATGACCTGTGACCCCTGGCTTGCCCAGGGCGTCACAGCCACCATATTTGCGGTGTGTAACTGTCGTTACACAGCAAATCCAAGATGGCAGCCCCCAGTGTTTGAGTAAAAATAGAATGAAATAAAACCTAAATAAACAATGAATTTAATTTTGTATTAAAAAAAATTGAATCCATAATCAGTATTATTAATACAAAAATTAAAAAATGAAGAGAATCTGTCATTATTTTGAGCTAATATGAGCATACAGGTTGTATACAGCTGAAATTAGTCTTCTGGATGTTGACTTGTTCAGTAAAAATCATCTTTTATAGCTTCAATCTTCCAGTCTAAGGGCCGCTTTACACGCAGCGACATCGCTATCGATGTCGCTAGCGATCGCACCCGCCCCCGTCGTTTGTGCGTCACGGGCAAACCGCTGCTCGTGGCGAACAATATCGCTGGTATGCGTCACACGCACATACCTTCCTAACGATGTCTCTGTGGCCGGCGAACAAACTCTTTTTTAAGAGGGAGGTTCGTACAGTGTCACAGCGACGTCACACAGTGGGCTACCAATAGAAGCGGAGGGGCGGAGAACAGCCGCATTAACGTCACTCCCACCTCGTTGCCGGAGGACGCAGGAACGTTGTTGTTCGTCGTTCCCGAGGTGTCACACGTAATGGTGTGTGCTGCCTCAGGAACGACAAACAACCTGCGTCCTAAACAAGCAACGATATTTGGGAAAGGAACGACATGTCAACAATCAACAATTTCTGCCGCTTTTCGGATTGTTAGCGGTCGCTCGTAGGTGTCACACACAACAAAGTCGCTAACGACGCCGGATGTGCGTCACGAATTCCATGACCCCAGCGACATCCCGTTAGCGATGTTGTTGCATGTAACGGGGCCTTTATGGGCATATGCTTTCCGGAGGATAAGGGGTACTTTGCACACTACAACATTGCAAGCCGATGCTGCGATGCCGAGCGCGATAGTCCCCGCCCCCGTCGCAGCAGCGATATCTTGTGATTGTTGCCGTAGCAAACATCGCTACGGCAGCTTCACATGCACTTACCTGCCCTGCGAGTCACTCTGGCCGGCAAACCGCCTCCTTCCTAAGGGGGCGGGTCGTGCGGCGCCACAGTGATGTCACACGGCAGGCGGCCAATAGGAGCGGAGGGGCGTTAATGAACGGGACGTAAACATCCCACCCACCTCCTTCCTTCCGCATAGCAGCCGGGACGCAGGTAAGGTGATGTTCCTCACTCCTACGGCTTCACACACAGCAATGTGTGCTGCCTACTCTAACAAGGAACAACATCGTACCGTCGCTGCTGCGAAATTATGGAAATATCGGACCCTATACCGATCATACGATAACAACGCTTTTGTGCTCGTTAATCGTATGTAAAAGGATTCACATACTGTGATGTCGACAGCGACGCCGGATGTGCGTCACTTTCGACTTGACCCCACCGACATCGCACCTGCGATGTCATAGTGTGCAAAGTTCCCCTAAGACTGCCTCCAATCTTCAATAGACAAGATTTCTACACTCCTTCTCTTCAGTGCACCTGTCACATCAGGTGCCTGGTTGGAAATCCTGCACCTGTGCATTCTACCTGCTCTCTCTTTTCTGCTCCATACAGCCCTTCTGTGTACACTGTCTTCAATTTTGATGTGCGCAGGTGCCGGAGAGTCACTGTCACTTCTGGCCCCAGTGATCTTCTGGGGCTGAAGGAGTGATGCAGCCTGGATTGTTATGTGCCGCCCCTGCAGCAGTCTAACCGCTCGGATTCGGGGGCTGCTGCTGTGGCTCGAGGGTCTCCGGACCCAGGGGGTCACGGCCATTTCAAATGAAAAGGGGGTATTTACAGGGGATAAGAGTTTGTGACGCCACCCGGGGTTTACAGTAAGGGAAGTACCGCTGCTGCCGATGGGAGTACCCAGGGGAGATGGAATGGGGAAGCCAGATGATGTTCCCTCCACGGGTAGGGGAGGCCGCGGAACTCTGGATGGTGAGATGCTGGTGTAGGGGAGCGCAGTGCTGGTTGGAAGCAGGGGAGGAACACGTACTCACTCAGGCGGTGTTGGTGATGATGCGACCGCAAAGCAGACTCTGACAACAAAGTAAACCAAGTCTCTGGGTGCTGCTGCCCACTTGGGAGAGCTCATTCGGGTATCCATTCCCTCTGGTACCGCCGAGTGGTCCGGAGCCTGCCTCCGTGCACAAATTAGAAGTGATCTGGTGGCCCGTTGGCTTAAAGCTGTCCGGGCCCCGCTCCCTACTTGTTGGTAGTAGAGCTGTACTCTCAAGGGCTCACGCTTGGGATTTCTGTGGGCTGCATGGGTTGGAAAGCCCTATCCCCCTCGTTGCGCTAGTGCCCCTGATCACTGAGCTTCTTGGGGACAGTCCATAAAGTCACTATCCTGCACAGGTTAATTGCCGGGTTGCCTGAAGTTACTCCCCGACCTAGGGTCCTGTACCCCGCTGTGCTTTCGGTCCCGAACCAGTTATTAGGCCCAAGCTGCTGACTATCCTCCAAGACCGGGTCTAGGCACCCAGCCTCAATACCATGAGACTGGGTCTCCGACTCCTCCGGGCCCAGACCACCGTCTGCGACCCAACCTGTAACATACAGGGAGCCACCACTCCCTCAGCTCCTCACTTCTCGAGGGCTAACACTACTCTCTCACTACTTCCCTCCGACTAGTCTGCCTGACCCCTAGGTGGGCGGCCCTATTCCAGCTAGGCAGTCCACTGGTGTGCCTGACAAGGCGTGGTGTGAGGTGTGGTTGGCATTTGGACGTTGATGGAGGCAGTACCATAGGTTGGGAACCCAGAACCATGGGGGATTGAGTCCTGCACTAAAGAGTAGAAAGTACAGTACCCTGTGATGCCCTGACTAGTCCAGGGGCAGGCCCCAGCAGTGGATGATGGGTTGTAGTGGGAAAACAGTCTATGTGAGTGCATGCTGTCAAGGAAACAGTCCACACCAGTATTGTAGTTTAACTTGCCTTGTCTACTATTCTGTGGTGGTACCTGAACCCGCGGGTGGCGGTCCCAGGTGTATCCGCTCCCCTTGTTCTCCATGCCAGCTGTGACCTGGGATCGCTGTCCTCCGTGCACACTTGTTGTTGATGGGCTCCCGTGGCCTAGAGCTACTTGGGAAGCCCTCTGTTTTTCTTGGTCCTATTGCAGGCAGCCTGGACTATTTAAGGGGTTCAGTCCCCGATACCCTCTTTGCTGCTGATGCTTCAGACTCTTTTTGGTGGTGAAGAACCCTAGAGATTTCTTCACCTGTTAGAATTGACAATGTCAATAAAAGGTCTCATTGTCCTAGGGATCTGCACAATAGTTTCCTCTTTTGTTAGATAGAAATTGACATTTCTGCTGATGGAACAATAAACAATAAAAAGGTCATATATATATAATATATATATATATATATATATATACACACATACATTTCCTTTCTGAATAAAAAATCCCCCACACTGCACCCCTGAATGCAAATATGTGACTCATCATTAATAAACAATTAGTCACACACCATTCACAATATAAGTGATAACTGTGCCCCCCATTAACTATAATCTCTGCCACCCAATAAATATAAACTAATCAGTCTTTGTGGCTCTCCCCCCAATTAATTTTAAGGCTATGTGCACACATTGAGTTTTTGGAAAGGAAAATATTCAGCATTTTACAGTACAAGCAAATCTCATGAATATGTTGCTTATTTTTTCCTTGCAGATTTGCAGCAGATTCACATCTGCAGCAAGTCAATTCTTGCAGGGTTTTTCCAGTAAATTTCACCCATACTAATGACTCGGGGAAGGATGTTATGAGGTCATATAATTAATTGTTGGGTGGGGGAAGATGCCATCAGGGCCATAAAATGAATTGTGGGGTGGGGAGTATGATATCAAGGGCATATAATAAATTGTGGAGTGGGGAGGGTTTGCACATTAGGGAGGCTTTGCACTTAAACGTTACGGTAACTTTTGAGTTCATCATATCAACAATGGAACGCTACCAGTTACGTTAGTAGCGGAGGCTCAACCTGCTCCGTTGCAGCCTCTTCCTGCGACAGTACAGTCCCAATGTCCCGGATCCCATTAACCCCTTCAGCCCCCGGGCACTTTCCGTTTTTGCGTTTTTGTTTTTTGCTCCCCTTCTTCCGAGAGGCGTAACTTTTTTATTTTTCCATCAATCTTGCCATATGAGGGCTTGTTTTTTGCGGGACGAGTTGTACTTTTAAATGAAACCATAAGTTTTACCATATAGTGTACTGGAAAATGGCAAAAAAATTCCAAGTGCGGAAAAATTGCAAAAAAAGTGGGATTGTACAATAGTTTTTGGGATATTTTATTCACCGTGTTCACTATATGGTAAAACTGATGTGTGGGTATGATGCCTCAGGTCGGTGCGAGTTTGTAGACACCAAACATGTATAGGTTTACTTGTATCTAAGGGGTTAAAAAAAATTCACAAGCTTGTCCGAAAAACGTGGCGCACGTTTTGCGCCATTTTCCAAAACCCGTAGCGTTCTCATTTTTCAGGATCTGAGGCTCATTGATGGCTTATTTTTTGCGTCTTGACCTGACGTTCTTAACGGTACCATTTTTGCGCAGATGCTACGTTTTGATCGCCTGTTATTGCATTTTGCGCAAAATTTGTGGCGACCAAAAAACGTAATTTTGGCGTTTGGAATTTTTTTGCCGCTACGCCGTTTACTGATCAGATTCATTGATTTTATATTTTGATAGATCGGGCATTTCTGAACGCGGCGATACCAAATATGTGTGTATTTTTTATTTTTTTAACCCTTTAATTTTCAATGGGGTGAAAGGGGGGTGATTTGAACTTTTAGGTTTTTTTATTTTTTTTTAATTTTTTAAAACTTTTTTTTTACTTTTTTTTTTTAATTTTACTAGTCCCCCTAGGGGGCTATTGCGATCAGCAATCCGATCGCTTTGCACAATCTGCAGATCTCAGCTACAGAGCTGAGAACTGCAGATTTGTTGCTTCACTTTCAATGCCGGCTGTATTCCGGCATTGAGAGGAAGTGACTCATGTTAGCCACAGGCGTCATCACATGACCCTGTGCTACCATGGCAACCGCCGAAAGTCACGTGATCATGTCACGTGACTTCCGGCGGGGGCGGGGTAAGTCACTGTAATGGCGGCGCCCATATACATATCGCTGCCAAGACTTTGGCAGCGAAATGTAAGGGGTTAATGGCCGCGGGTGGAAGCGATTCCACCCGCGGCTAGCAGGCACACATATCAGCTGTTGATAACAGCTGATATGTGCGCCGATCGCCGCCGCCCGCCGGCGGCAGGGGGCGGGGCTTACCGGAACACGATCCATGACGTATCTAGTACGTCATGGGTCGTTAAGGGGTTAACCTGCCACCCAAACAACCTGACCCACTGCATACGTTTCATGGGTCCGTGACCAGGTTAAGGTCCCGGGTGTTGCAAAAGACGACTCTGGTGGGCACAGGAGGTGCAACTATTTACAATACACAAGTCTGTGTTGGTCACAACCAGTCCATTTTTACTACTAAACATTGGTGCATAAATATAATGAAGTCCATGCACCTGGTGCACACATTATATGATCTTCTTAATCAGGTGACTTTCTCTATTGATTTAAACCTGGTTGATTAAAACTCTATTGTTTCATAACATTACTCTATATGGAAAATAACAAACTTTGTAAAACAATAAAAGAAAACAAAGGTACCTAACAGTTTATACTTTCACATTAAACGACCGAGTTTCATAGCCATGCTTCCTTGCAACTAGTCACCACCGATGCCGGTACAAACTCTTCCTCCATCCTCACCTGTTTGATCACATCCAGGGCATACCAGCTCCGCTCTCCACAATGCCGAGTATAGGTGACCATATCCTCTGGCTCCAGATTTCGCTCGGGGTGTCCCCTGGGGAGGTGCTGTGCCACATCCCATCGGGACACAAACACCCCGGCTGTGAGGCCTGCCTCCCGGATGAACCACCATCCTTGAACGGGGTTGAAATGCCTTACATGGCCCTTGCGCCGCGGCCCTCTGACAAATGAAGGTGGCCCTCCTCCTCAAATGCTCCTTCTCTCTTCGGGCATGGGCAACAATCTCCCGTTGCCTCTGGTCTTGGGTTGTCATCTCCGGTGGCAGCTTTTGCTAGTGTCGTTCCCAGTAGGGGGCATCAGCGTCCGGCCTCTACTCCGTAGCTGGCATAGGTTTTAGCTGTACTCTTGCAGCCCCAACAGCCATTGGGATGCCGCGCGGTGGCGGAACCGGCAGCTCCTCAGGTTCCACCTTCGCCTTTGTGACTAAAGGAACCAACTGCTCCGCAGCCGGGGTTGCAGAGTCCGGGTGCTCCGCCTCTAAGGACGGGCCCAGTGATGCAGCCGGGTCTGGTCGGCCGGTGTCGGGGGGACCGCTGTCGTGACCTGGTCAGATGATGGAACTGGGGCCTCTGCAGCTAATTCTTCCCGAACGGGGACTGAAGGTTCTGCTGCCATGATGGAAGCAGGCCGTTGGTGGCGGCAGAGTGCTTGCCGGGAGCGGGGGCGGTCCGGATCCCACAGCCGCATTGGCCGGATTAGGGTAATCAACAGGGACTGGACAACCGCTTACCTTCTGTTCACAGGGGATTTCGATCTCACGGGCTCACACCGCCACCACCAGGCTCCTCATCTCTTCTCTCCAGTGGTCCAGTATGAACAGGAACTACGTGTGCATCCTTCTGCAAAGCTGCTCTGTCTCTTCTTCAATCCAGGTCGGGATCCCGGGAACAGCACCGCTCAGCCGCCATCTTTCCTCTGCGGGGTCCAGGAACATTTTGGCAGAGTCCTAGCGTCCCTGCTTCTCTTCCGCTGTTACATGCCGTCATGCCCCCTCGGTTTTCGCCCACCACTCACTTTGGTGCTGTTGCCCTTTGGGAACTTCCGGTTCTGGGCTGACTCTGAGGACAAAGGGCGGGGCTTCTACTTCATTTTGGGGCCAAAAGATGGCGCAAGATGGCGGAAATGGCGGGAAACAGGAATTTTGACTCGCGGTTTCGCCTTCTAAGGTGCACGTCACCCAGGTAAGTGGGTCCTGCTCGAATCCTGTTCATGACGCCAGGAATTTGAGGTGTGCCGCCCCCGTGCCAGCAGCCGAGCTGGGTTCTCAGTGGCTCGAGTGTGTCCAGACCCAGGGGTCGTGCGGACAGTCAAATGAAGGGGGTTATTTGCAAGGGATTTTATAGGGTTCGTGACGCCACCCATGGTATGTGGTAATTAGGAGTACCACTGCTGCAGTTGAGAGTACCCGGGGATGATGGAATGGGGCAGCCAGGTGTTGTGACCCTCCACGGGTAGGGGGGGATACCCTGGGGTTTGGTGATTGAAGGGAAGTGCCGTTGGATGCAAGGGGGTCACTGTTGTACTCACTCAGCCCATTAAGCTGACACCGGCAACTGGTCAAACAAGTCTCTGGACGCCGCTGCCTCTGAGGGGAGCTTAGTCCTGTCCCCAATGGTGCTGCCTGGTGATCTATGACCTTCCTCCTGGCACTAAGTTTACTTCTTTGGTGGTCCCAGTAGTGTGAAACTTGCCGGGTCCCGCTCCCCACTATGGCTAAGTGTAGGAGCTTGCTCTCAGGGCTCACACTTGGGATTTTCTGGACCGTTTTGAGTTGGACAGTGCTATCCCCCTCGTTGCGCTAATGCCTCGATTTTGGAGCGGGTGGGAACGGCTCTTGAAGACTCCGTTCTCTTCAGGTAAATTATCGGGTTGCCTGAAGCTACTCCCCGACCTAGGGTCCACGTACGCCGTCATGCCTTGGTCCCAGCCCGGTGATGGTGCAAGGCCGCTGACTGTCCTCCTCGACAGATCCAAGCCCCTTGCCACGATCCCCTGCGACCGGGGGTCCAGCTCCTCTAGGCCCAGACCACCGTCTGCCATATAGATTGCTTCCCAGGAGACCTGCTCCTGACCTCCTCTCACTTTCACTTCTCAGACCCAACTCTCTCCTCTTCACACTACTGACCTCTCCTCTCCAACCCCCCAGGTGGGCGACTCTATTCTACTCAAGCTGTCCACTGGTGTGTTTGGTGGGTGTGGTGCAGGGTGTATCTAGGGTTTGATTAGCTGATGTAGGCAACACCATATGGTTAGGGACCCAAAACCAAGAAGGAGGTGGATACTGCAAGGGAGGGCAGATTGTGCAATACCCTGTGGCAACCCGATCGTCCAGGGGCATCACAAATGTATCCTTCCTCCTTTTTTTTTGTGTTGAGCACTATCAATCATAGTGCAAACAACTAAACTACAATTGGATGCTTCCCCTAATACTGGCTGGCTTCCAATCACAAGCCGGGATTTGAATTGCCCCTATAGTCGGCGGATCTGCCTTGCTTAATGACACGCAGTGGCTAGGACAGTATCCTCCTTCCAGCTGGTGGCTAAGTCCAACATAAGCCAATCAGCAGCATATTTTAGGGTGCCGACCTCCGCATATAGGTAGGGTAGGTCTTGAGGGATAGTACTAGGGTCTTATAGGTATCACTGTATAAAGATCTTATGATGGTTTGTCCATTTGTGTTTTAAGGAGTGTATTTTGCAGAAAATGATTTTTTTTACGATATATGAAATAAACGATTGTATTTTAGGAATTTTTCTTTTTGTTAAACCCATAAAAAAGTAATAAATATGTAACACTGAGGCCGTGTTCACACGTAATATAAATGCTTCATTTTTTTTGCAGGTTTCCGCACCACACAACGCAATAACAATCTTCTCTGATATTGCATGTTTGCTGCATTTTTTATGCGTTTTACCCAATATTTGATACGTTTGTTGCAGATGTGAATCCTGTTTTTAATGCATTTAAATACTACAGAAAAGCTTTGATTTTGTGTTTAAAAATACATGTAAAAAAGAAGGCGAGAGACAGGAAAAGCGCTAATGATTGAATTGCATGTGCATCGCAGAGTTGTACTCACCTCTTAATGTTGTGCTGACAAGCACAACTATGAAACAGCGTCTATGTGGGGTCCTCTCACCTATGATCACCCGCCGGGTTAATCCAGGTCAGAGTCCATGCCATCGCAGCCCTCGGTTTCACTCTCAACGTTGTGCTGGCAAGCACAACTCTAAAGTAGCATGTGTGCGCGGTCCACTCACCTACGGTCCGCCGCTTGGTTAATGCAAGTCAGAGTCCACACCAACGGCAGTCCTTAGTCTTGCTAGGGTAATTAACAAAGCCTCCATTGGTAGCTTGAAATGTGCTGTTGCATTGGTTGTCCGCTCCCTCGGTGTGGCTTGGATCTGTGCAGCGCCTGGATTACCTCCCTTTTTGTGATTTGCATTTAAAAATACAATGGCAATTTTTTGCTTGCATTTTTTTTTAGACTCCACAAAGATATCTAAAGAAATTTAAAAGCACCAAAAGCGCACAGTTTAACGCCGTCTGTAGATGCTCAGCAGGCGGAGATTTCATGACGTCACATCCATTCTGCTTAGACATTTAGTCCGCGTTCACATGTAGCGTAAATGCCGGGTTTTGCTGCTGCTTTTTCGCACATAAATTCTGCTGTGCTTAACTGTCCAAGCAAAGTGGATGTGATTTAATGAAAAGATGATGCTAAACTGTACTGTTTTGGTGCCTTGTTTTTTCTCCAAAGATTTCTATGTGGAGCTTAAAAAAACGCATGGAAAAAAACTGTAGTTACTTTATTAAGTGCAGAATCAAAGCTTTTCTGTATTATAATTAAGGATGCTTGAGTACTCTCTTATTCGATTCGACAAATATCCGGCGAATACCTTGCCGCTATTCGAGTATTCGCCAATTCAATGTAAGTCTATGGAAAACCAGAATAATTTTATGTCGGACCTAACGGTGACCTGTGGTGACTGAGGAAAAGGCTGAAATGGATGGGAAAAGGCTGAAACAGTATGGGCACAGCCTGTAGAAGGTGCCTGACTGCATTTCTGGTATCTTAGAATAACAATCTCAGAGCAGCACGCAGCGTTTACGTAGTCGCCAGAACAGCTCTCAAACCAAAGTAAAAGAGGGGAAATTGCTAAGAAACATTTTCTAGTTCCTAATCACTGTAATAAACCGTCAAATCAAGCCCCGATCTCCCAAAAAAAAACACTTTAGCATATGTTCACATATTTCGTTTTTTTACATTTTTCCTTCTTTTTCGATTTAGAAAGGGCTGTAACTTATACATTATATTGGTGTCTGTCTCACACCTCCTTTTTGGGACATATTTGACAGTACTTTCAAAGGTCAGCTACAATGTGCCCGTTGGGATGTTGACCTTGCCCTCCTCCTCCTCCACCAGCACCACTGGCTCCAGTGGCCCTCTACTCAAATGTAGGAAGGGCCACTAGCTGTCCTCAAATCTCAGACTTCTAAGGGCTCTCAGGTGGGCCCTGTAACATATATTGGGGAGGGATGGCAGTCATTTGTAGTTTTCTGTTTCCCCTAAATCATGTGTGAAAGTTGGAATACGTACTCCATAACACTTTACAGTGCTATTGCCAATGTGGCCATTTGGATGTTGGCCTTGCCCTCCTCCTCCTCCTCCATCAACACCACCGGCTCCAGTGGCCCTCTATTCAAATTCTAATCAAATGATTCTGTAATGTATGTTTTATGGACAAATGAACGCCACGCTGGGACATCGAAGCTAATGTCGTTGATGATGATTGCATCTGACCAACAACAAGTTGGGAGCAGGAGGCCTCATCGCCTGCTTCCTAGACAGCTGTTTCTGAAGCATGCAGCACCGTGGAAGTGGCAGTTGTTTCACTCTGTAACTCAGGCTTTATTCCACTAGCTAATACCGAGGATTTAAAAAAATCAGTTTCCCTATGGGGGAATGATTCAAACACCATGTAGCACAGCATCGGAAGGTACTCCAAATAGCTCTCAACAGCTTTTTTAAAAAATTGGTAAGATAAGTAACAGGGCATAACATGCCAAAGAGTTTAATAAATTCAGTTCCCCTAGGGTGTGATGGTTCAGACACCATGTAGCAGAGCATCACAAGGTACTCCCAACAGCTTTTTTTTAAAAAAAATTGGTAGGATTTGCAACAGGGCATAACATGCCAAAAAGTTTAATACATTCAGTTTCTAACACCACCAAAAGGTCGCAGAAAGCCTCTGTTCCCACAAGCCGATACGGCAACATCTCAAGGGCTATCAATCATGCAATGTGTGCAGTTATGGTTTTTGCCCTTGGGTGCGTAACGGTGTATTTTCGCTTCTTTTCGAAGGTCTGTGGTATGGACAACTGAACGGAATGCTGGGACACTGAGGCGGATGTGGTCGTTGATGATTGAGTTTGGCCAACATCAGGTTGGGAGGAGGCATCAGCGCCCCAATCTTGCACACCAGTTTGGGAAGCTGGCAGCCCAGGGAAAGTGGCATAGTTTTGAGTCTGGAAATCGTGTTTTTCACCTAGAGCTGTCAACCACCTAGTGGAGTGCTTGGCTTAGATATGGTTTCTCATGCTGGAGGTGCCCAAGCTGAAAGTAATTTTGCCTCTGCTAAGCTTGGTCTGACAGATTTGACACATGGCAACAGTTTGGTCAGAAGGACTCTTGGAAACAAACTTCCACACAATCACACCACAGACCCTTGGACTCTGAGATGGCTGAGGTAGTGCATGGACCCTTGGACGCTGAGATGCCAAACATGGTGGTGTCATGTGCACAGTTGATTGACTTCTGGCAGTGGTCAAAACCCTATGCCTTACAGCCTTTTTGCGGACTATGGGCACATGCTCCTCTGCACTGCTGCTCTCGCAATCCATGCCCCCTGTCCATGTTGGTTCAGTCACCTCATCATCGACCAGGTCGTCTTAAATTTCCTTAAGGTCAATATCATCGGGAATGGAGGTTTCAGGCTTACCTGAGGGCAACTGTGTCTCATCATCCTCCAACACTTTGTCAGGTTCGGTGCAAGGAGGAGGATCCACGGGACCACACACCGGACTCCCCCAAGGAGACCACCAGGAGCGAACCCCTATACAGTGGCTGTCTGGCAATCACCCCAGAAGGTCTAGATGCGCAGCAGCCGGGACATGGGAGCGTTGCGGGATAGCGTCCGAAGATGTCCACACGGGATATGGAGGCAGGTCCAAGGATAGACGTTGACTGAGAAGAACCGGATACAGGTGCCGGCTGGAGATGGCAAATGGAATCCGGGACCAGCGAGGGTGCAGTCAGGCGATACCGGGCGGAGTCCAGGATCGGTGACGAGTACAGGCTGGAGGAAGATGATGGGATTCACAACAGTCTGACACCGAGAATTCTCCTGGAAAGCCGGAGGACTGGATACGCACAGGCAGCAGTTGGGATCTGCGGGCAGAGACAGGGTTAATCCTGGACACAAAACATAGGGGACCTGAACACTAGCACAAGAGACACGGCTACTGGTACACGTTGAGCAGGCACCACCCACATGTAAAAGGAAGTCTTATATACCCTGTACCTGTATAAAGCCATTTCCTGTTTCAGAGACGCTGGCCCTTAAAGAGAAGGGGAGAGAGCGCGCCCGCGCCCTAGTGTGCATGTGCGAGACCCAGGAGCCGGAGAACAGTGCAGGACGCAGTGGAGATGAGGCAGGAGGGCTGGAAGCAGAGTCCCTGGACACAGCGAGGCGCCGAGACCGCTGAGCGGGACGCGCAGGGGAAGCTGAGGGAGGAGAGCGGGAGCGGCGGCCGTGGTCGGGGTGCACGGGGACCGGGCCGATAAGTGATGAGCGGTGCCGAGATAAGCGGTGCGGTGATGAGCGGCGCCGCAGCCCCGGGAGCGTGACAATACCCCCCTTCATGCCCCCCACTCCGCAATCGGGAAAAGAACCGGTGAAGAAGAAGAGGAGCATCAATGTTCTCCCGGGGTTCCCAAGACCATTCCTCGGGGCCAAACCCTTTCCAATCAACTAAGAAGAACGGCCTACCTCTCACCCTTTTCATGGCCAAGATATCTCTTACCTCAAACATGTCATCAGAGACAAGAGGAGGAGGAGAATCACCGGTATCCGAGAAGTAAGGACTGAGGACCACCGGCTAGAGCAAGGATACGAGGAAGGAGTTAGGGATGCGCATCGTGGCTGGGAGCTGCAGTTTGTAAGAGACCTCGTTTATCCACTTGATGACCTTGAACGGACCAATGTATCGCGGACCCAACTTAAACGAGGGAATCTCCAGCCGGACGTACTTGGAGGACAGCCACACTTTGTCCCCAAGAGAAAAGCGAGGTGGATCGAAGCGTCTTTTGTCAGCATGTTTCTTCATCCGAGCGGAAGAACGTTCCAGAGATGTCTTGACAGCAGTCCATATGTTGGAGAAGTCCCTGGACTGGACATCTGCAGCAGGAACACCAGAGGTAGTGGGTACCGGTAGAGGAACGGAAGGCTGGAGACCATAGACTACATAGAAAGGAGAGCTGGAGGAGGACTCACTGACGTGATGGTTGTAGGAGAACTCAGCCCAAGGGAGTAGCGTGGACCAGTTGTCATGATGGGCATTGACAAAGTGTCAAAGAAAGGAGGTCAGCACCTGGTTGACCCGTTCGACTTGGCCATTTGACTGGGGATGGTAGGCCGAGGAGAAGTCCAGAGATACTCCCAGATGTTTACAGAGCGCCCTCCAGAAGTGCGAGGTGAACTGAGTCCCCCTGTCGGACACTATATGCAAGGGAAAACCGTGAAGCCAGAATACATGCTGAATGAAGGCGTCGGCGAGTTCTGGACCAGAGTGTAGTCCGACCATGGGGTTTAAATGGGCCATCTTGGAGAATTGGTCCACCACGACCCAAATAACGGAACAACCGGAAGATGAGAGCAAGTCTGTGATGAAATCCATGGCAATGTGTTGCCATGGAATGGAGGGTATGGGCAGAGGCAGGAGACGACCATAGGGCAGGTGCTTGGGTGTCTTATTGCGAGCACAGGATGGACAAGCTTAGACAAAGGAGACGACATCCCTACGGAGAGACGGCCACCAATAGTGACGAAAGATAGTGCACTAACTCTTCTCACCTGCGTGTCCGGCCACTTTCGAGGAATGCCCCCATTGAAGAACCTTGAGTCTGTTGGTCTCCGCAATGAATGTCTTCCCAGGGGGAATCTGTGACAGAGTGATGGGAGCCACCAGGATGACCTTGCTGGGGCAGATGATGGACTGGTTCATCTCTTCCTCTAGCGCTGCCGGTCCGAAAGACTGGGACAAGGCATCAGCCCACACATTCTTGTCCGCTGGCCGGAAATGTAGTTGTAAGTCGAACCGGGCGAAGAACAGGGACCAGCGGGCCTGTCGCGGTTTGAGTATTTGGGCGGACTGCAGATACGCCAGGTTTTTATGGTCGGTGAAGATGATAACTGGGTACACCGCCCCCTCCAGCAAGTAGCGTCACTCCTCCAGGGCTAGCTCCCGGTCGCCAATAGTGTAATTGCGTTCCAGTACAGAGAAGGCCTTGGAGAAGAATCTGCAGGTGACGATTCTTCTGGAGGATGACTCCTGCATGAGCATGGCCCCGGTTCCCGATGAGGAGGCATCCACTTCCAAGGTGAATTGTCGGTTCAACTCTGGCCTATGGAGAACAGGAGCAGAGGCGCCTGTTTCAGGGAGCAGAACGCTTTTTTCGGTCTCAAGGGACCATTCTTTCGGATTCGCCCCTTCTTCGTCAAGGCAGAGAGAGGAGCCATCAGAGCAGAGAAGTGGGGGATAAACTGACGATAATAGTTAGCAAAGCCCAGGAAGCGTTGGATGGTTTTCAGTCCGGAGGGAGGAGGCCATTTGAGAACAGAAGACACTTTCTCGGGATCCATCTGCAGGCCGGTGTTGGAAATCACGTATCCAAGAAAGGGAAGGGAAGTCCGCTCAAACAAGCATTTCTCATACTTGGCATACAGGCGGTTTTCTCTGAGCCTCTGCAGAACGAGTCATACGTTCCTCCTGTGGGTTGGTAAGTCCGGGGAGTAGACCAGGGTGTCGTACAGATGCACGACCACACAGACGTAGAGAAAATCCCTGAAGACATCATTCACCAGCTCTTGGAAGACAGCCAGGGCATTGCAGAGATCGAACGGCATCACACAGTATTCGTAGTGCCCGTCTTGGGTGTTGAATGCCGTCTTCCATTCATCTCCCAGGCGAATACGGACCAAGTTTTAAGCTCCGCGAAGATCAACCTTGGTGAAGATGCGAGCCCCTCTAAGCCGATCGAACAGCTCTGGGATGAGAGAAAGGGGGTATTTGTTTTTAATAGTGATCTGGTTCAAGCCCCTGTAATCAATGCAGGGCCGCAGGTCTAATTCTTTCTTCTTAATGAAGAAGAACCTGGCTCCTGCAGGTGATGAGGACCTCCGAATAAACCCCCTTGCCAGGTTATCTGCAATGTAATCTGACATGGCCTGCGTCTCGGCTGGAGACAAGGGATAGATACGCCCACGGGGAGGAGTGGTTCCAGGGAGCAAGTCGATAGCACAGTCGTCTGGTCGGTGCGGCGGCAACACCTCGGCCTTCTTTTTGTCAAGACATCCGCAAATGACCAATATGCAGAGGGCAGTTCTGGCAGGGACTCGGGTGCCGGAACCTGAGGAACGGGGCGGACGGGCTGCAAACATCGCTCGTGGCAGAAACTGACCCCAACGGGTGATCTCTCCGGAACGCCAACTGACGAGAGGTTCATGTGCCCGTAACCACGGGAGCCCCAGGAGGAGCAAGGGAGCCAGATGTGGCAGGACATATAAGCTGATCTTCTCGGTATGCAGTGTGCCTATGCGGAGCTCCACGGGTTCGGTGACGAATAACACAGGATCAGAGAGAGGTCTATCGTCCACAGAGGCAATAACAAGAGAACCTGAGAACGGGGTAACAGGATCCGGTATTTGTCCACCGTGGCTTGTTGTATGAAGTTGCCTGCTGACCTGGAATCCAGAAACACCTCTGTCGTGAACTGGGTCTCCTGCATGGCCACCTGGACCGTCAGCGTTACCGGGGATGCGAGTGCTCCGGCGCCTAGAGTAGCCTCCCCTACCAACCCTAGGCTTTGGAGTTTCCCGGCCGGTCTGGGCAGGAACGAATCAGGGCTGTGTCGCCACCACAGTAAAGGCATAGGCCCCTGGCGATCCGCTCCTTCTGGTGTTGTTTAGCCTGTCCCAGGCGATACACTTGCATGGGTTTGGGTATAGAACAACTGGACGGCACCGACAGGGGAGCGGTGGGCCTCTGCATTGCTGAGACGTGGCGCATCGGTCTTCTCTCTCGGAGTGCTTCCTTGGTCCATTCCTGGAAACGGAGGTCAATCCTGGAGGCCAGAGAGATCAGACCATTCAAGGTAGGAGGAACATCACGACCAGCCAACTCGTCCTTGATACGACCGGAGAGCCCCTCCCAGATGGCCGCATTCAATGCCTCGTTGTTCCATCCCAATTCGGATGCAAGCGTGCGGAAACGGATGGCATATTGACCAATTGTTAGAGAGCCTTGGCGTAATCGAAGGAGAGAAGAGGCCGTCACGGAGGTACGTCCTGGCTCATCAAAGGTGTTGCGGAAGGCCTCTAGGAATGCCTGGATGGTGACGGTCACCGGATCCTCTCTCTCCCATAAGGGATTCATTCAGGCCAATGCTTCTCCCTCCAGATGGGACATCAGGAAGGCCACTTTTGCCTGATCCAAGACGAAGAGGTGTGGGAGCAACTTGAAGTTCAGGGAGCATTGATTCAGGAAGCCTCTACAGGTCTTGGGGTCCCCGGCATACCGGGGTGGAACAGTAAGACAGAGTTTTGAGGCTGAGGCAGACGCAACCGCGGGAGCCGCTGCCGTAGACTGATCTCACAGGGCTTTGGCTGTTACCTGAAGAGTATTTCAATGGGTATCCACGGACGTCATAAAGGCCAGCATGTGAGATTGGGTCTCGCGTTGTCGCACCAGTTCTTGGTGTAATCCAGCTAGCTGGGACGCTTGTGACCTGGCGGGATCCATTGCCTGTTCAATCTGTCAGGTTCGGTGCAAGGAGGAGGAACCCCTATACAGGGGCTGTCTGGCAATCACCCCAGAAGCCCTAGATGCGCAGCAGCTGGGACACGGGAGCGTTGTGGGATAGCGTCCGAAGATGTCCACATGGGATATGGAGGCAGGTCCAAGGATAGACGTGGGCTGAGAAGAGCCAGGTACAGGTGCCGACTGGAGATGGCAAATGGATTCCGGGACCAGCGAGGGTGCAGTCAGGCGATACCGGGCGGAGTCCAGGATCGGTGACGAGTACAGGCTGGAGGAAGATGATGGGATCCACAACAGTCTGACACCGGGGATTCTCCTGGAAAGCCGGAAGACCGGATATGCACAGGTAGCAGTTGGGATCTGCGGGCAGAGACAGGGTTAATCCTGGACACAAAACACAGGGGACCAGAACACTAGCACAAGAGACATGGCTACTGGTACATGTTGAACAGGCACTGCCCACATGGAAAAGGAAGTCTTATATACCCTGTACCTGTATTCAGCCATTTCCTGTTTCAGAGACGCTGGCCCTTAAAGAGAAGGGGAGAGAGCGCGCCCGCGCCCTAGTGTGCATGTGCGAGACCCGGGAGCCGGAGAACAGTGCAGGACGCAGGGGAGATGAGGCAGGAGGGCTGGAAGCAGAGTCCCGGGACACAGCGAGGTGCTGGGACCGCTGAGCGGGACGCGCAGGGGAAGCTGAGGGAGGAGAGCGGGAGCGGCAGCCGTGGTCGGGGTGCACGGGGACCAGGCCAGTAAGTGATGAGCGGCACCGAGATAAGCGGCGCGGTGACGAGCAGCGCCGCAGCCCCGGGAGCACGACACACTTCCACCTGATTGCCCAGCATGTCATGGCCAACAACATGGCTTTCTTCTGGCCTTGGGTGCTCAAAGATCTGTGCATCACTGCACACCACAGCCTCACCTGCGTTGGTGGTGTTGCGCAGTGAGAGGGAAGAAAGGTCAAAGGGTCCCGTAAACAGTTTCTAGAGTAACCTGCTTTGGTGTCATATGTTTCCTTAGAATACTGATGTTGTGAGGAAGGCGGACAAGGCTGAGTATTCGATGGGCCAGCCTCTGGGCTACTCAAGTCTGTCTGTGTGGACCCTTTGGATTTGCTACTCGACAAGTAACTGGAGGCATTTTCTGCTAGCCAACTCGTGACCTGTTTGCACTGTTCAAGGCGCAAGAGTGCTTTCCCACGTGGACAAGAAAATTGTGATAGGAAGGCAGAGGTAGATAAAGCAGGAACCTTTTTTTTTGGCTCGATCACACTGCTTGGGCGACCACCACTGTCACTGCCACCTCGTCCACGACCCTTACCCCCTCTTTTTCAAATTTTTTGGTTTGATTATAGGTGAATACTGTAAGGTGACCTTTTCTACATGCCGTGGAACAACACTGATGCTGGGTTGTTAAACTTGTGTTAATAGTTTCCCACAATAGCTGTTTCTGTAAGTCTAAAAACCGAAAGGTACCTTTATTAGATAAAGTACCACTTGGAGGAGTCGGCAAAGATGTTGTGAATGTATTTCAGCCCCAAAAGAAAACAGGGTTTGACAACACTTTTATTTTAGTATATGTTTTTGGCACTCAGACTGTGTTTTAGTAAGAGCAGGACACTATGTAGGTTCTGTAAGATAGGAAGACGCCACCACCAGGATGCTAGTTTGGTGCTATGAAGGTATTTTGCTTCAGGCAGAAGTAGAGCCACTGACACTGAGTATTAATAAAAAATTGGTAACACTGAGACTGTGTTTTAATATGAGCAGGCCACTATCTAAGTTCTGTAAGATATGAAGCCTCAAAAATTATGCTAGGTTGCTGATAGGAAGGTACTGGCCTTGAAGCAGAAATAATGCCACTGACACCGAGTATTAATACAAATTTGCTAACACTGACACTGTATATTAGTTGCAGCAGGCCACTATCTAAGTTCTATAAGATATGAAGCCACCACCAGGATGCTATATATTATGGTATTTGGCTTTAGGCAGAACCACAGGCTTTGACAGCAATTTTATTTATTTATTTTAAAACTTACACTATTTTTCTTTAGCAGTAGGGTACTATGGAGTTTATATACGCTATGAAGCCAACACATGGACACAAGTGAGCTGGTATGAATTGAGATGGCGGCTGACAGGCACTACACTACACCTGAACCTGTTGTTTTGACAATTTTGGGATCTTTTTTTGCAAGTTGTAATACCTATTCCTAGTATAACAGGCACAAGGGATGTAGTAGTGCTGAGATTGTTGATCATTAGTTGCAGATGTCAGGACAGCTTTAAATCTCTTCCTGCCTGTGAATAAACTATCCCTATATCACACACTGCAGTAACAGACCGTATGCACCACTAATAAGAGGATTTTTTATTTTTTGTTGAAAACAGGAACGGCTCTCACCTAACTAAGCAATGAACTAACACTGTGCCTATATCTGGTTTTACAATTTACACAGCTGGTAGCAGCTAGTGGACACTGTGTTCAGCCCTTACAAGGACTATTTTGGATTTTGCAGCAGGAACGCTATCTCATAAAACACACTGCATTGTCCCTATATCTGGTTCTATGATTTGTACAGCTGCTAATGTGGAGCCCTGGACAAGCCAGGGGCCACAGAGAACAACACCCACACACCCCACACTCCCGGTCAGGCACACCGAAGTCAGACACAAACCCTTGTTGCCTTCCTCCAGGGGCTGATGTCCACACCAGGGGGTGGGCCAGGCAGTTGGCCCCGCCCACCGAGGAGTTCACAGTCCTGGAGGCGAGAAAAGCGGATAGATAAGTTTGAGAGTGGAAAGTGAGAGGAAGGAAAGTGGTAGTAGAGCAGACTGAAGTTGGTCCGGGTGTGTGGCCCGGACGGATCAGCAAGGTTGGCAGACGGTGGTGACCGTCTGCAGGAGTGGCCTATTGGAGCTAACCGTAAGGACCGTGGACGGGCGGTGGCCCGGCGGTACCGGACCGGTACGCAAAGAGAAGCCAGCACCATCCGGCAGGGGCTTACGGACTCCGGCAAGGCAAGGAGTCGCCGTGAATTTGCCAAATCCGTTAGCGAAGGGAACCTCCTGGGTTTCCCAGCAGCCAAGTCCCGTCAGAAGGCAAGTGTCCAACCGAGAGAGGGAAACACAGTCAACGCCAAGGCTAAAGTTCCCAGGGCCAGAGCCTGCAGGCAAAAGGGGCTCCTTTGGCAACCATCCAAGCTGGGGAGCGGGTTACTGGTGGGAACCCATTGGAACCGTTAAACTACATACTGTAGGTGCAGGGAAAGGCAGTCACCATCAACCTGCCGGGAGAAACAACACCGCAGCCGTCTGTGGGACCCGTCCATCCAGCCGTGTGTTTTACTGAGAACTGTGTCCTCATCATTGGCTGAGTGAGTACCACCGTGCCGTGCAGCACAGCACTGCCCCTGCGACCCTGCACCTCACCAGGCCCCGTAACCCGCCTGCCATCCATCCCTACCCCATCACCGGGCCCCAGGACAACCAATCCCCTACCCACGGAGGGGAGAACTAACATCAAAGCTGCTCCCTGTCGTCGCTCCCGGGATCCCCGTCCAGAGCAGCGGTGGTGTCACCAATATCACCACAACCGTGGGTGGCGTCACGGACAATAACCAAATCCCCACAATCAAATCCCCTTTTCACTCACGGGCGAGGAACGCCGCTCGAGTCCCTGGGATCCGGCTCACCGCTCGAGCCACCACCGAGCAGCGGCAGCAGCCGCCGGACCCGAGCAGTGGGAGAGCGCAGCGTCCCCTCCTCCGCCCGCGACAACTTGGTGTCACGAACAGGATCTTACCGCTCTGCCGTCTCGTAGAGGTGCGCCTTGTTACCGCCGGAGGTGTCCGGCCGAAAATTTGGAGAAGCCGCCATCTTGGGAGCGAAGAATTCCCGCTCGAGCATCTCCTCGAGTAGTGGAGGCGCAAAGGCCAAAACCCCGCCCCTGTAGAGGAGGAGCCGGAAACAGACTAAGGGGGACGGAAACAAGATGTCTGAGCCCGACAGAGCCGCTGGAGATGCGGCGGTCGCAGTCGCGGGGGCACCCGTAGATGGGAATGGGCCTGCCCAGGTCCCGGCCGCGCTGGCGGGGGGCGCCGCGGCCCCAGCTCTTGCTCAGGTGATGCCGTTCTCCTTGCCCTATGTGCCCGGAGCTGCCTGGCTACCGCAGTACGATGGGAAACCTGATGCCTTGCAGGTTTTCCGGAAGAAGCTTAGTCTGCTACTGGAACTGTACCCCCTGACTGATAAGCAACGTGCAGCGCTAGTGCTGGGGCAGCTAACCGGCGCGGCTGAGCAAGAGGTGGAGACCTGGGCCGAGGGGGACCGTTCTTCTGTAGCCACCATCTTTGAGAAGCTGCAGACGGCCTTTGAGACCCGTACCGGGCAGAGTTACGGATGCAGTTCTATCAATGCCGGCAACGGCCCGGGGATAGCATTCGGGACTATGCCTTGCGCCTGCAAACCGCACTCCGCACACTGAAGCGGGTAGACACCATCAACAGTGCGGACAGCAACAAAATGTTGAGTGAGCAGTTTGTGCAGGGGATGAGGTCCTCAGAGGACCGCAAACAACTTCGGCTGTGGGCCCTGGAACACCCTGATGTGGACTTTGCCGTGTTAAAGGAATGGGCCATCAAAGCTCTGCAACCCCCCGCATCTGAAGCCCCTGAGCCAGCCCCATGGCCGGTTGAAACTGCTCCCGTCGTGGTGGCCCCTACCCCACTAGCACCTCCAGTACCTGCAGCCCCAAACGGAACGATGGAAGAACTCGCTGCTCAGGTTAGCCGCATGGATGGGGACCTTGCTAAGATCTTCGCCGCACTCCAGCCTCCGACCAGATCCCAGGCCCCGGTGAAGATGCAACTCACCGACAGCCCTGAGGACGTCCCCTGGATGCAGCGGAGAAGGGCCAATGACTCACGGTATGGACCCCCAATCTGTTACAGGTGCAGCAAACCTGGCCACTACTCCTGACGGTGTCCGTTAAACGAGCAACCCCTGGGGCCACGGGCCAATCCTCAGGAGTAGAACCCCATGGCGCCCCAGACTGGCGGAACCGGTACATTGGGGCCCGGCACATCATCCCTGTGGTCATGGATGGCATACCGGTGATGGCTCTCCTGGACACTGGATCACAGGTAACCACTATACCATACACACTGTATCAACGGTATTGGGGAAAAGACGAACTGGCTCCCCCAGACGCCAGTATGACACTGATTGCTGCTGATGGACTCCCATTGACCCAAGTGGGGTACAAACAAGTGGCCATGACTGTGGGGTGAGCTGATCAGCAACACCAGGGTATGATTGTGATAATGAATGAACCCAGTGATCATAACTCGAAGGTAGTGCTAGGGACTAACGTGATGGAGCACTGTATGAGTGACGTGCTGACCCTACTGCAGCAGCTGGCCGCCACGGCGGCGGGGAGCCGACAGAGAGCTGTGCAGCGGGAGATCCGAGCCCTGATGTACCGCCAACATGTGAGTTCGAAAGGAGGAGAGATTGGTGGGGTGCGAGTGATGGATGTTGCCCCTTTGATTGTACCTCCCCGGAGTGAGATGATGATTTGTTGCAGGGCAGCAGTAGGGCCACAGGGGCGAGACTACCCCGCCATGATAGAGCCCATGCCCTCGGAACACTGGCCCACAGTAATGGCCGCCCGCGGGGTGGTAGATGTAAAGAAGGGGAGAGTGCCTGTGAGGGTGCTGAACTGCGGGGAGGAAGAAGTCAGGCTTCCCCAGTACGCTACCCTTGCTAAGTTGTTCACTCTGGATCCCCACACCATCCACGAGGCCGTTCCCCCAACCTCACCACTTACTGCCAGCACTCACCCATTGCCAGGGGAGTTAGACGAGTGGTGCCGACAGCTACACATAGGCACTGACGATACCCCTACACATTACAAAGAAGGAGTATACCGGGTGTTACAGGAATATGAGCAGGTTTTTAGCAAGCACCCCCTAGACTTTGGGCAGATTAAAGGGGTCTAACACCATATCCCCACCGGTGAGCACCCCCCTATCAAAGGGAGGTACAGGCCTATTCCCCCTGCACACTACCAATGTGCTAAGGACATGTTGAGGAACATGAAGGAGGCAGGGGTTATTAGGGACAGCTGTAGTCTCTGGGCCGCCCCGTTGGTACTGGTTAAGAAGGATAGCACCATGTAGATGTGTGTGGATTACCGAAAAATTAACCAGATAACACATAAGGATGATTATCCTCTGCCCCGCATTGAGGAGTCCCTGGCTGCGCTGAGAATCGCTAACTACTTCTCCACCCTTGACTAGAGATGAGCGAACCGGTCCCGGTTCGGCTCGAGGTCGGCTCGCCGAACGGGGGTCCCGTTCGAGTTCGGTTTGTCGAACGTTCGACGAACCGAACTCGAACGTATAGGCTATAATGGGAGGCAATCACAAACACATAAAAATGCATTATAAATGTACACAAACAGTTAATAAACATTGCCATAACACTTACCGGTCCTCGCGATCCCTTCTGCACTCTGTCTCCTGCCGCTATTCCATCCGATGATCGCTGAATCCTCCCGGTGACCTGCACTGCCAGCAGAGATGCAGGACCTATCGTGACGTCAAAATAGCCATGTGACCAGTCACATGGCTATTATCTCATTGGCTACAGACTGGTCACATGACTATGACACGTCATGTAGGACCTGCGAGTGCATCTCTCCGGTACACGGTGCACATATGTGTATCGCCGTGTACCGGCGACATGCTCTAGCACACGGTCGACTCCCCGTTCTGTTAGGGACCAGCTGACACAGCCGGTCATTAACGGAGATCACCGTTGCCATAGCAATGCAGTTAGCGGTGACGTCACCGCTAACCGCGGCTCCGAGAGCACCGTTGCTATGGTAACGCATCTGTCAGCGTTACCGCTAGCAGCCAGCACTGATCACTCACGGAGTGAAGGCTGCACGCTGCTTCCCGATTGTAGTGATGATTGTAGTGAGGATGGAGGTTCCCCAGCCCCAAGTGATGAGCTGGTGAATCTCATCCTCACTACAATCGTCACTACTACTACACTAGAAAGAAAGAAGACAGAAGAGCAGGATCGTGGAGGGCTGACAGGGGGTAATAAAGATGGAGTCTCTAATGTGTCTGTGTATTTATTTCTATTAAAGTATTTTTTCTCTGTGTGGTGTCTTTTTTTTAACCCTTTATTGGAGATTCTTAATGGCCGGGTCAAACGTGCCTGACATTAAGAATCTCTGGCTTAATACTGGCTGGTAAAACAAAGCCAGTATTAACTCATGATTACCCAACAAGCCACCCGGCTCCAGGGCTGTTGGAAGAGTTGGATACAGCGCCAGATGATGGCGCTTCTATGAGAGCGCCATTTTCTGGGATGGCTGCGGACTGAAATCCGCAGTAGAGGCGCCCACAAACCTCGGGCTAACCTGTGCTGCGGATTCCAATCCCCAGCTGCCTAGTTGTACCCGGCTGGACACAAAAATGGGGCGAAGCCCACGTCATTTGTTTTTTAATTATTTCATGAAATAAGTGAAATAATTAAAAAAAAACGGGCTTCCCTATATTTTTGGTTCCCAGCCGGGTACAAATAGGCAACTGGGGGTTGGAGGCAGCCCGTGGCTGCCAGCTGTACCTGGCTAGCATACAAAAATATGGCGAAGCCCACGTCATTTTTTTGGTGGGCAAAAAACTTCTGCATACAGTCCTGGATGGAGTATGCTGAGCCTTGTAGTTCTGCAGCTGCTGTCTGCTCTTCTCCATACAGACAGACAGCAGCTGCAGAACTACAAGGCTCAGCATACTCCATCCAGGACTGTATGCAGAAGTTTTTTGCCCCCTGAAAAAATTATGTGGGCTTCGCCATATTTTTGTATGCTAGCCAGGTACAGCAGGCAGGTACGGCTGCCCCCAACCCCCAGTTGCCTATTTGTACCCGGCTGGGAACCAAAAATAAAGGGAAGCCCTTTTTTTATTATTTCATGAATTTCATGAAATAATTAGAAAACAAATGACGTAGGCTTCGCCCCATTTTTGTGTCCAGCCAGGTACAACTAGGCAGCTGGGTTTGGAATCCGCACCACAGGTTGGCCTGAGCTTTCTGGGCCCCACTGCTGCGAATTGCAGTCTGCAGCCGCCTCAGAAAATGGCATTTTCATAGAAGCGCCATCTTCTGGCGCTGTATCCAACTCTTCCAGCACCTGCCTGCTATACCTGGCTAGCATACAAAAATATGGCGAAGCTCACGTCCTTTTTTTGTAGTTTTTTGGCAAAAAAAAATAAAAAATGCTTCCCTGGATTTTCCATTGCCAGTGAAGGTAACACCAAGCAGTGGGGGTTAGCAGCCAGTAGCTGCTTGGATTACCCTTAGCTAGCAATACAAAAAATGCAGCGGGAGCCCATATATATTTTTTTTAATTATTTATTTAAATAACTAAAAATAAAATGGGCTTCCCTGTATTTTGATTGCTGGACATCACAGTGCTGTAAAAATAAATCTTTAAAAAAATGACGTAGCGCTCCGCGGTATTTTTGATTCTCAGCGCAGATAAAGCAGACAGCTATGGGTTGCCACCCCCATCTGCCTGCCGTTACCTTGGTTGGCAATCAAAATACAGGGAAGCCCATTAATTTTTTCTATTTAAAAAATAGTTAAAAAAAAAAATGACGTTGGGTCCCCCCATTTTTGATAGCCAGCTAGGGTAAAGCAGACGGCTGTAGCCTGAAAACCACAGCTGGCAGCTTTACCGTGGTTGGGGATCCAATGTGGAGGTCCCCTCAGGCTCTTTTTTATAAATATTAATAATTACACAAAAAAAGTAGGGTCCCCTCCAAATTGGATCACCAGCCAAGGTAAAGCGGACAGCTGTGGTCTGGTATTCTCAGGGTGGGAAGGTCCATAGTTATTGGGCCTTCACAGCCTAAAAATAGCAGGCCGCAGGCACCCCAGACGTGGCGCATCCACTAGGTGCGCCAATCCTGGCACTTCACCCCAGCTCATCCCGTACCCTGGTGCAGTGGCAAACGGGGTAATAAATCGGGTTGATACTAGCTGTAAAGTCACCTGAGATCAAGCCCAGCAGTTTGTGATGTCATGGCGAATATTAGATACCCAACATCATAAACTGACAGTACTAACAAAAACAAAAAATCGACAAAAGAAATTTATTTGAAAAAACAGTCCCCAAAACATTTCCTCTTTCACCAATTTATTGTAAGAAAAAAAATAAAGGGGTCCCACGACGACTCTGGACCGTCTAGAATATGGGGGGGAGACACTCAGGGAACGTATCCCCCATTTTGTAGGAGTGCGGACCCTTCATGTGAGGAGTGTGGGTGCAATGAATCTGCACTCACTCTCCCCGGGTCCACAGCAGCAGAGTCCATGTCGTAATGGTTGCTACCAAAGCTGCAATGCCCTGCTCATGAGGTAAGGGCATGCCTAATCAGGAGAACTACTGTAGAGGAAGCTCTGCTCACTGGTATATAGGTGCTCAGAGGTAATAATAGATAAAATTAGTGAGTAACCTCGGCACTCTAAATCTCCCAGACTAAGTCAGTAAGTCACAATGGATAGTAATGCAAAATCACTCTTTATTGGTCCGTATTAAGAACATTTTTTTTTTCATAAGCATATATGTTTTTGTCCAAAACAAGTTACAAATGACGTTTCGGCCTGAGCCTTCGTCAGATTGGACTTATCTGCATGTAATCATGAAAAATGACAATAATCAGTATCACATAAGAGTGAGAGAACAATAACATAAACTCGAACAATGTAGAGGTACAATTGGGATGCAGTAAAAAAATTGCAACACAGCAAGAAATGAAACACATGATACAAATGTCATAATACAGTACAAGGACAATATAGTAATGACAAATATGGGGTCAGGGTAGACTTAGACAGCTCTGGTACGAAAGAGATGTCAATCATAAAGTAACATGTGCAGTAGGTGTAGAGCTACAGTATGCATGGCAGAGCTAATGGGTAGACCGACCATAGAAAAAGAACGGAGAAAAAGTGGAGAAAAAGTGGAGAAAAAGTGGAGAAAAAGTGACGAAAAAGTGGAGAAAAAGTGGAGAATAAGTGGAGAATAAGTGGAGAATAAGTGGAGAAAAAGTGGAGAAAAAGTGGAGAAAAAAATGGAGAAAAAGTGGAGAAAAAGTGGAGAAAAAGTGGAGAAAAAGTGGAGAAAAAGTGGAGAAAAAGTGGAGAAAAAGTGGAGAAAAAGTGGAGAAAAAGTGGAGAATAAATGGAGAAAAAGTGGAGAAAAAGTGGAGAAAAAAATGGAGAAAAAGTGGAGAAAAAGTGGAGAAAAAGTGGAGAAAAAGTGGAGAATAAGTGGAGAATAAGTGGAGAATAAGTGGAGAAAAAGTGGAGAAAAAGTGGAGAAAAAAATGGAGAAAAAGTGGAGAAAAAGTGGAGAAAAAGTGGAGAACAAAATGGAGAAAAAGTGGAGAAAAAGTGGAGAAAAAGTGGAGAAAAAGTGGAGAATAAATGGAGAAAAAGTGGAGAAAAAGTGGAGAAAAAAATGGAGAAAAAGTGGAGAAAAAGTGGAGAAATAAATGGAGAAAAAGTGGAGAAAAAGTGGAGAATAAATGGAGAAAAAGTGGAGAAAAAGTGGAGAAAAAGTGGAGAATAAATGGAGGAAAAGTGGAGGAAAAGTGGTGAAAAAGTGGAGAAAAAGTGGAGGAAAAGTGGAGAAAAAGTGGAGCAAAAGTGGAGAATAAATGGAGAAAAAGTGGAGAAAAAGTGGAGAAAAAGTGGAGAATAAATGGAGGAAAAGTGGAGGAAAAGTGGTGAAAAAGTGGAGAAAAAGTGGAGGAAAAGTGGAGAAAAAGTGGAGCAAAAGTGGAGAATAAATGGAGAAAAAGTGGAGAAAAAGTGGAGAAAAAGTGGAGAAAAAGTGGAGAAAAAGTGGAGAAAAAGTGGAGAAAAAGTGGAGAAAAAGTGGAGAAAAAGTGGAGAAAAAGTGGAGAATAAATGGAGAAAAAGTGGAGAAAAAGTGGAGAAAAAAATGGAGAAAAAGTGGAGAAAAAGTGGAGAAAAAAATGGAGAAAAAGTGGAGAAAAAGTGGAGAATAAATGGAGAAAAAGTGGAGAAAAAGTGGAGAATAAATGGAGGAAAAGTGGAGGAAAAGTGGTGAAAAAGTGGAGAAAAAGTGGAGGAAAAGTGGAGAAAAAGTGGAGCAAAAGTGGAGAATAAATGGAGAAAAAGTGGAGAAAAAGTGGAGAAAAAGTGGAGAATAAATGGAGGAAAAGTGGAGGAAAAGTGGTGAAAAAGTGGAGAAAAAGTGGAGGAAAAGTGGAGAAAAAGTGGAGCAAAAGTGGAGAATAAATGGAGAAAAAATGGAGAAAAAGTGGAGAAAAAGTGGAGAAAAAGTGGAGAATAAATGGAGAAAAAGTGGAGAAAAAGTGGAGAAAAAAATGGAGAAAAAGTGGAGAAAAAGTGGAGAAAAAAATGGAGAAAAAGTGGAGAAAAAGTGGAGAATAAATGGAGAAAAAGTGGAGAAAAAGTGGAGAAAAAGTGGAGAATAAATGGAGGAAAAGTGGAGGAAAAGTGGTGAAAAAGTGGAGAAAAAGTGGAGGAAAAGTGGAGAAAAAGTGGAGCAAAAGTGGAGAATAAATGGAGAAAAAGTGGAGAAAAAGTGGAGAAAAAAATGGAGAAAAAGTGGAGAAAAAGTGGAGAATAAATGGAGAAAAAGTGGAGAAAAAGTGGAGAAAAAGTGGAGAAAAAAATGGAGAATAAATGGAGAAAAAGTGGAGAAAAAGTGGAGAATAAATGGAGAAAAAGTGGAGAAAAAGTGAAGAAAAAGTGGAGAAAAAGTGGAGAAAAAGTGGAGAATAAATGGAGAAAAAGTGGAGAAAAAGTGGAGAAAAAAATGGAGAAAAAGTGGAGAAAAAGTGGAGAATAAATGGAGAAAAAGTGGAGAAAAAGTGGAGAAAAAGTGGAGAAAAAAATGGAGAAAAAGTGGAGAATAAATGGAGAAAAAGTGGAGAAAAAGTGGAGAAAAAGTGGAGAAAAAGTGGAGAATAAGTGGAGAATAAGTGGAGAAAAAGTGGAGCAAAAGTGGAGAATAAATGGAGAAAAAGTGGAGAAAAAGTGGAGAAAAAAATGGAGAAAAAGTGGAGAAAAAGTGGAGAATAAATGGAGAAAAAGTGGAGGAAAAGTGGAGAAAAAGTGGAGAAAAAGTGGAGAATAAATGGAGAAAAAGTGGAGAAAAAGTGGAGAAAAAGTGGAGCAAAAGTGGAGCAAAAGTGGAGAATAAATGGAGAAAAAGTGGAGAAAAAAATGGAGAAAAAGTGGAGAAAAAGTGGAGAATAAATGGAGAAAAAGTGGAGAAAAAGTGGAGAAAAAGTGGAGAAAAAGTGGAGAAAAAAATGGAGAAAAAGTGGAGAATAAATGGAGAAAAAGTGGAGAAAAAGTGGAGAAAAAGTGGAGAAAAGGTGGAGCAAAAGTGGAGAAAAAGTGGAGAAAAAGTGGAGCAAAAGTGGAGCAAAAGTGGAGCAAAAATGGAGAAAAAGTGGAGAAAAAGTGGAGCACCCTTTGGTGCCTTTCATGTGGCACTAAGGGGTGCTTAGCTTTGCTTTGTATTTTGCCAAAAAAATGAAAAAAAAATGACGTAGGGTTCCCCCTAGTTTTGTAGCCAGCTAGGGTAAAGCAGACGGCTGCAGCCTGCAGACCACAGCTGGCAACCTCACCTTGGCTGGTAATCCAAAACTGAGGGCACCCCACGTAGTTATTTTAAATTAAATAAATAATTTAAAAAAAACAAAAACGTAGGGGTCCCCCAAATTTGGATCACCAGCCAAGGTAAAGCAGACAGCTGGGGCCTGATATTCTCAGACTAGGGAGGTCCATGGTTTTTGGACTCTCCCAAGCCTAAAAATAGCAGGCCGCAGCCGCCCCAGAAGTGGCGCATCCATTAGATGCGCCAATCCTGGTGCTCGCCCCAGCTCATCCCGCGCCCTGGTGCGGTGGCAAACGGGGTAATATATGGGGTTAATACCAGATGTGTAATGTCACCTGGCATCAAGCCCTGGGGTTGGTGAGGTCAGGCGTCTATCAGATACCCGACATCACCAACCCAGTCAGTAATAAAAAAAAATAGACGACAAACACATTTTTATTTGAAAAAACACTCCCCAAAACATTCCCTCTTTAACCAATTTATTAGAATGAAAAACAAATCCAGGTCTGCTGTAATCCAAGGGGTTGCCATGACGATCCACACTGTCCCAGTCAATGAAGAGCAGGATGTTCCCCATTGGCTGGGAGAGCAGTACAGTGACCTGAGCTAACATCAATGGGTCAGCCCAGGTCACTGCAGGGGATGACAAGTGCTGCTGTCAGCGAGGTACATTACCTGCGCTGATCTCCAGCACTGCCGACAGCCCCTGTCACTGAGTTCAGTGACCGGCGCCTTCACAGCCAAATATCACGAGAGGTCCGTGACGTCACCGCTAGTCAGTCTCGGGTCGGAAGCGAGAGGTGATGTGCAAGCGGCGGCCATGGAGGACAGTGACAGCGCTGAGGTCGGGATGGCGGGACTTCATCACCGCAGGTAAGCCGAGCGGGGGGGGGGGGATGTGTGTGTGTATGTATGTGTAGGTGTGTGTGTGTATATGTGTACATGCCGCGGGCAGGAGGGGGCGGAGTGAGCTGAGCGGGAAGTGTGGGCTTCCTGCACGTAACTAAGATAAACATCGGGTTACTAACCAAAGCGCTTTGCTTGGATACCCGATGTTTATCTTGGTTACCAGGCTGCCAGCGATGGCTCCTGCACACTGTAGCTGTAAAAAGCCCTGCTTTTTGCTGCTAGAACCGTTCTCGAATGTATCTAGAACTATCGAGCTTTTGCAAAAAGCTCGAGTTCTAGTTCGATCTCGAACAGCCCCAAAAATCACTCGAGCTTAGAACTGGAGAACCTCGAACCGCGAACCGCGCTCAACTCTACCCTTGACCTCACCAGTGGGTACTGGCAGGTGGCTGTGGCACCAGAAGACCGAGAGAAAACTGCTTTTACCACCCCTATGGGACTCTGCAAGTTTAATAGCATGCCGTTCGGGCTGTGCAATGCCCCTGGAACCTTCCAACGGCTGATGGAATGCTGCCTGGGGCATTTGAACTTCGAGACCGTCTTGCTGTACCTGGATAATGTGATTGTGTACTCCCAGACATACAAAGCCCATCTGGAGCACCTAGCCGAGGTGTTCGCGTCCCTTGCTAAATATGGGATGAAGTTGAAGCCCTCCAAGTATCATCTGCTGAAACCCAGAGTGCAGTACCTAGGGAATGTGGTTGGAGCGGAAGGTGTCACCCCAGACCCCGAGAAAATCACCGCCATCCAGGACTGGCCGAGGCCGACTACGGTGAGGGAAGTGAGGCAGTTCCTGGGCCTGGTGGGGTATTACCGTCTCTTCATCTAGGGGTACACGAAGACGGCTGCCCCCATGCAAGACCTCCTCGTGGGACAGACCAAAGGTGGTAAGCCCCTAGGGGCCCCACTGGTGTGGGAAGAAAGGCATGAGGAATCCTTCCACCAGCTGAGAGCAGCCCTGACCGGAGAAGAAATCCTAGCCTACCCTGAGTACAGCCACCCCTTCATCCTCTACACCGATGCCAGCAATGTAGGCTTGGGGGCAGTTCTCTCCCAGGTCCAAGACGGGAAGGAAAAAGTAATTGGTTATGCTAGCCGAAAGCTCTGACCAACTGAGAGGAACCCTGAGAACTACAGCTCTTTCAAACTTGAGCTCCTGGCACTGGTGTGGGCTATCACCGAGCGATTCCGCCATTACCTGGCCGCAGCTAAGTTCACCGCTTTCACGGATAATAACCCGCTGACCCACCTGGATACAGCCAAGCTAGGTGCGCTGGAGCAGCGGTGAGTGGCCAGGCTAGCCAATTACGATTTCACCATCAAATACAGGGCCGGCCGTACCAATGTTAATGCCGATGCACTCTCTCGCATGCCCCACCTGTCGGAAGAAGGGCCCGAGGATGATTACCTCGAGGAGGTTGAGTTGCCCGCATTTCATCGCCTGCCGACTGAGAAGGTGCATGTCCATCAACAACGGGCAAACCTGGACCCACTGCCCAGTTAGGAGTGGCAAGAAGCTCAGGACCAAGTGCCCGCTGTCCGCCTAGTCAAGATCCTAGTGGAGCAAGGTGCTGTTGGGATAGACCCCGCCGCCCCAGCCGAAGCTCAGCGCCTGTGGCGGGAACGAACCCGGCTGTATCTGCACCAGGGGAAGTTGTACCGTGAGCTGATTAACCCAAAGACCCATGAGAAGATGCGCCAATTGGTGATTCCCCAAGCTAATGTGCCCACCATCCTGCAGGCATACTATGATGACGCTGGACACTTCGGATGGAAGAAGCTAGAGATGCTGTTGAGAGAGTGGTTCTATTGGAGTGGAATGCGGGAATCTGCGGAGGCCTGGTGTCGGGAATGTGGCCCTTGTACGCTGAGAAGGAAGGACGAGGCTAGCAAGAAGGCGCCCCTACACCCGATCGTTACACATCAGCCGCTGGAGCTGGTCGCCCTGGACCATGTAAAGCTGACCCCCAGCCGAAGTGGGTACACCTACGCTCTAACCATCGTAGACCACTATTCAAGGTTCATGGTGGTTGTCCCAGTCAAAGACCTAACTGGCCGCACCGCCGCTAGAGCGTTCCAGGCTTATTTCTGTCGACCACATGGATACCCTGAGAAGGTGCTTACTGACCAAGGCCCGGCCTTTGAAGCGGAGGTATTCCAGGAATTTTGCCAGTTGTACGGCTGCAAGAAGATCCGGACCACGCCTTACCATGCCCAAACCAACGGCATGTGTGAAAAGATGAACCACCTGGTCCTGGGCCTCCTTAAGACACTGCCACTAGAAGAGCGGAACCTGTGGCCGGAAAAGCTACCTGACCTGGTCGATATGTACAACAATATACCGTCCAGCTCAACGAAATGCACCCCATCATACTTGATGAGGGCTCGCCCCGGCCGGCTGCCAGTGGATCTGGATATGGGGTTGGAAGCCCCAGAAGCACTCCCTTCGACAGCTGAATGGGACACCCGGCGGAGGGTGCAGTACTGACAAATCCAGGATTATGTTGAAAAGAATTTTACTCGGAGCCGGGAACAGCAGGACCAGCGCTTAAACCAGAAGGCGTCTGCCGGTCCTTTCCAAAAGATGTGCCTGGAGATGTGGTACTGAAACGAAAAAGGAGAACCCACAAGCTGGATGATCAGTGGGAGGAAACCCCGTATGTCATACAGCCCACAGGATGGGAGAATGGGAAGGCTTACCAGATCAGTCGTGACCAGGGGGGGACTCTGGCCACGGTTTCCCGGGACCATCTAAAAAGGTGCCAACCAGCATTGAGGGTGGAGGCTGAAGCTCCGCTTCCCGGACCGACAGAGAAGGCAAAAGAGGTAATCCACACCATGATGGGTGATTTTCCAGCAGACTGGCCTACACAGAATGGTGCGGTGATCCTTCCAGTGATACTGTTCCCACAACCTGTGGATGAAGAAGTGATGGAAGTAGTCGACCATGAGCCAGTGCCCAGGGATGAACCTGTACCCAGCTCCCCTATGCCTCCGTCTGCCCCACACGATAGCAGGGAAGAGGAACTGATTGTTCCCTCTGCCCCACTGCCTGTCCCCACTGACACTGGATCCCGGAGGTCCACTCGGCCCAACCTAGGTAGACCCCCACTTAGGTACAGGGAAACTGTTCTGTAAAGGGGAATAAATTGTGTCTGTGTGTGTGTGTGTTGAAAGTACCGTTTAAAAGAATGATAAGCCAATTAGCAGAAAGAAAGTTACCTGATTGACTAACTGTGATTGAGACCGGTCGTTGCCGGCACCATTGTCCCCGTGGGGACTGTCTACAAGTGTTGCATAAGGGACTCCTTATGGACAAGCCTGAGAACTATCAAGGCAACCACGAACTTGTGGCTTGTAAATAAAAATGTTGTTTTATGGCTTTCACCGTTGCCGCCTCCGGAGAGGCAGATTGGAGGAAGGCCCGCAGTGGAGCAGGCTGGGGCCCAGCCACCACCGGAACTGGTGGCGACCCTCTGGGGGTTTCAGGGGTTCCCCATGGACGTGGGTCCCCTGAAAAGGACAGAACCCGCTCGGGTAACTTGTGCTGGACTGGGGTCAAGGGGTGTTGCCCATTTGCTTAGGGGCAGCATCAGGGCCAGGTTCCTTGGGTGGGAAAGAGCGGAAGCCAACACCGTTGCAACGTTAAAGTAAGAGCACCTCCCGATGTGGGAAGATGTTATTTTAATTGTAATCTCTGTTTTACCGTTTATCTTTTCAGTTGTGAAAATAAAACCGGTGATGGACGGGCAGCCCGCGGACGGTCTGCATTTTACTAAGGGGGAATGTGGTGCACTGGACAAGCCAGGGGCCACAGAGAACAACACCCACACACCCCACACTCCCGGTCAGGCACACCGAAGTCAGACACAAACCCTTGTTGCCTTCCTCCACGGGCTGATGTCCACTCCAGGGGGTGGGCCAGGCGGTTGGCCCCGCCCACCGAGGAGTTCACAGTCCTGGAGGCGGGAAAAGTGGATAGATGAGTTTGAGAGTGGAAAGTGAAAGGAAGGAAAGTGGTAGTAGAGCAGACTGAAGTTGGTCCGGGTGTGTGGCCCGGACGGATCAGCAAGGTTGGCAGACGGTGGTGACCGTCTGCAGGATTGGCCTATTGGAGCTAACCGTAAGGACCGTGGATGGGCGGTGGCCTGGTGGTACTGGACCGGTACGCAAAGAGAAGCCAGCACCATCCGGCAGGGGCTTATGGACTCCGGCAAGGCTAGGAGTCGCCGTGAATTTGCCAAATCCGTTAGCGAAGGGAACCTCCTGGGTTTCCCAGCAGCCAAATCCCGTCAGAAGGCAACCGTCTAACCGAGAGAGGAAAACACAGTCACCGCCAAGGCTAAAGTTCCCAGGGCCAGAGCCTGCGGGCAAAAGGGTCTCCTTCGGCAACCATCCAAGCTGGGGAGCGGGTTACTGGTGGGAACCCATTGGAACCATTAAACTACATAGGTGCAGGGAAAGGCAGCCACCATCAACCTGCCGGGAGAAACAACACCGCAGCCGCCTGTGGGACCCGTCCATCCAGCCGTGTGTTTTACCGAGAACTGTGTCCTCATCATTGGCTGAGTGAGTACCACCGTGCCGTGCGGCACAGTGCTGCCCCTGCGACCCTGCACCTCGCCAGGCCCCGTAACCCACCTGCCATCCATCCCTACCCCATCACTGGGCCCCGGGACAACCAACCCCCTACCCACAGAGGGGAGAACTAACATAAAAGCTGCTCCCTGTCATCGCTCCCGGGATCCCCGTCCAGAGCAGCGGTGGTGTCACCAATATCACCACAACCGTGGGTGGCGTCACGGACAATAACCAAATCCCCACAATCAAATCCCCTTTTCACTCACAGGTGAGGAACGCCGCTCGAGTCCCCGGGATCTGGCCCACCGCTCGAGCCACCACCGAGCAGCGGCAGCAGCCGCCGGACCCGAGCAGTGGGAGAGCACAGCGTCCCCTCCTCCGCCCGCGACACTAGCAGCTACTGGACACTGTGTTCAGCCCTTACAAGGACTATTATTAGTTCGCTGAATAAACGCTGTACAGTCTAGCTACACCAGCAGCTCAGGAATGAATGCGAGCAAAAAATGGCAGCAGCCTTATATAGCCACTATGACGCTGTGCGGCCAAGCCAATCACAGTAGCACCACAACGAAAATGGCTGCGGCGTTACTGTGAGGGCAAGCAAAGTCAGTTGTGTTCATTGGCTGGAAAAAGGCGTCAGGAAGGCAAAAATGAAAATGAAAGTATCGGAGTAAATACCATATTAGCCATCGGATAGCAAATACCTCGAATACCCCATTATTCGTCGTATACCGAATAGTGGCGTAAACATTCGCTCATCCCTAATTATAATAACACTTAAAAATGCAGATTCACATCTGCACCAAAAACGCATCTAATAATGGGGAAAAGGCATAAAAAAAATCCAGCACAAATGCAATAGAGAAAAGTGTTAATGTCTGTGTAGTTTGATGCGGACAGCGGCAGAAAACAAAATACATAGGATTTCTACAATGTGTTTAATACACCTAAAAAAAAAAAAAATCTGAGTGGAAACTTGCCTCGCCTCCAGCTGTCACATAATTAGTAAAGTTCATCTGTGAGTAATTTATTCTCAATATAACTACAACTGTTCTGTGAAGGCCTGAGATGTTTGATTAAGAATATTGGGGATCAAACAGTATCATGAAATCCAAGGAACACGTCAGAGAGCAAAAGCAGAAGAGAACAGTAAAGGATAGTTAGGTTATAAAAAAAATAGACCAAGCTCTGAACATCTCACAAAGCACTAATTAAGCCATAATTCAAAATTGGAAATGTGGCACCCTGGACAAGCCAGGTCGTCACTACACCAACACACCCTACACCCCGAATAGGCACACCTAAGCCAAACACAAATCCTTGTTGCCTCCCTCCAGGGGCTGATGTCCACACCAGGGGGTGGGCCAGGCGGTTGGTCCCACCCACCGAGGAGTTCACAGTCCTGGAGGCGGGAAAAGGAGTCAGATCAGTTTTGGAGAGGAAAGTAGCAGTAGAGGAGACTGACCGTGTCCGGGTGTGTGGCCCGGGCACTCAGCAAGGTTGGCAGACGATGGTGACCGTCTGCAGGAGAGGCTGATTGGAGTGAACCGTACGGACCGGGGACGGGCGGTGGCCCGCCGGTACCGTATCGGGGAGTGAAGAGAAGCCAGCACCATCCGGCAGGGCCTACGGACCCCGACCAGGCTAGGAGTCACCATAAAAGCAGTCAAATCCATTAGCGAAGGGAACCTCCGGGGTTTCCCAGCAGCCAAGACCCAATTGAAGGCAACAGCTCACACCGTAGAGGGAAACACAGTCACCGCCAAGGCTACAGTTCCCAGGGCCAGAGCCTGCGAGCAAAAGGGGCTCCCTCAGCATCCATCTAAGCTGGGTAGCGGGTTACCGATGGGAAGCCATTAGAACCGTATCAACAACACAGGTGCAGGGAAAGGCAGTCACCATCAACCTACCGGGAGGAGAACAACCTCAGCCGCCTGTGGGACCCGTCCATCCAGCCGTTTGTTTGACCAGAGACTCTGTGTGAATTACTGGCGGAGTGAGTACCACCATGCCGTGCGGCACAGCGCTGCCCCCGCGACCCTGCACCTCACCAGGCCCCGTAACCCGCCTGCCATCCCTACCCCTCACCGGGCCCCGGGACACCAACCCCCCTACCCACGGAGGGGAGAGAACAACATCCAAGCTGCTCCCTGTCATCGCTCCCAGGATCCCCGTCCAGAGCAGTGGTGGTGTCACAACCTCACCACAACCATGGGTGGCGTCACGGACAACATCCCCAAACCACACACCAACCCCCCTTTCACTCATGGGCGAGGAACGCCGCTCGAGTCCCCGGGATCCGGCACACAGCTCGAGCCACCACCGAGCAGCAGCAGCCGGACCCGAGCAGTGGGTGAGCGCAGCGTCCCCTCCTCCGCCCGCGACAGAAAGAGTATGGGAAAACGGAAAACCTAGAATTCATTGCTTTCCACCTAAACTGACATCAGGAGAACACTTATTAGAGAAGCAGCCAAGAGGCCCTTGATCATTCTGGAGGAGCTGCAGAGATCCACAGGTCAGGTGGGAAAATCTATTCATAGGACAACTATTAGTTGTATACTCTACACATCTGGCCTTCACAGAAGAGTAGCAAGATGAAGGCCAATATTGAAAGCAGGCCATAAGAAGTCATGTTTGCTGTTTGCTATAATGGGGAAGAAGGTGCTCTGGTTAGATGAGACCAAAATAGAACTTGGGCTAAATGCAAAATGCTATTTGTGACAGAAAACTACCAGTAACCATCACTCTAAAACCACCATCCCTACCGTCAAACATGGTGGTGACAGCATTGCTTTTCTTCAGCAGAGCCAAGGAGGCTGATTATAGTGGATGGCAAAATACTTGGTGCTATATACAGAGCAATCCTGGAGGAAAACCTATAAATAACTGCAAAATACTTAATACTGGGGCAAAGGTTCACCTTTGAGCAGGACAATAACCCTAAACATACTGCTACAGCTACCATGAAATGGTTTACATCAAAGCATATTCTTGTGTTTGAACGATCTTGCATTGCATCACCCTGCAACACCTGACGCTTTCAGGACAGGAGTGCCTCACCTGCATAAAAGTACATGCAGCTGACCGCTCCTGTCAGGAGATTCTGTGCCGTGATGCGATGCGACACTCGCACAGTGACAATCACTTAACAGAACCTTTGATGATGTCATAGTCATGTGACCAGTCTGTAACCAACAAGGTAATACAACATTCACACCTGACTGGTCACATGGCCATGACGTCACAGAAGGTCCTTTAACCTGGGGCCACAGCAATGATCGGACTCGGAAGCAGAAGTGGGCGGTAGACAGAGTCTGCAGGACACGTCACGGGACCTATAAGTATAAGGACAATGTTTTTTAATAATGTGCTTTTTTTTTGCAGCCACTGGACCCGATCTGTAACACGAGCTTCCCAGGAAAGCTCGTGCTCGGGAACGTGTACACGATCACTATGTAAATCAGCATCTTTACAGTTCGGGATCGACCATCACTAATGGGAAGACATTTCAGCCTCTAGCTCTGCAAAAGTGCTATATACCGTATTGTTCGCTTTATATGACGCACCTGATTATAAGACGCACCCCCAAATTTGGTGAAGGAAAAGAGATTTTTTTTTTAATGTTAAATGGGGTCCATCTTATAATGTCAGTGTCCATCCAACAAATCATATAGGGTATATGTCCCTCATAGCCCCCCATACTAAAATTAGCCCCCCTTAATCTGGATTTGGCCCCCTTATATTGAATATAGCCCCCTTGTGCTGGGACATGTCCCCCTGTGCTGCCCATGGCCCCTATAGATGGCACACCTCCCCTGTGTTTGATATGGCCCCCATGTGTGCTGCCCATGGCCCCTATAGATGGCACACCTCCCCTGTGTTAGATATGGCCCCCATGTGTGCTGCCCATGGCCACTATAGATAGCACACCTCCCCTGTTAGATATGGCCCCCATGTGTGCTGCCCATGGCCACTATAGATGGCACACCTCCCCTGTGTTAGATATGGCCCCCATGTGTGCTGCCCATGGCCACTATAGATAGTACACCTCCCCTGTTAGATATGGCCCCCATGTGTGCTGCCCATGGCCACTATAGATGGCACACCTCGCCTGTGTTAGATATGGCCCCCATGTGTGCTGCCCATGGCCACTATAGATGGCACATCTCCTCTGTGTTAGATATGCCCCCCATGTGTGCTGCCCATGGCCACTATAGATGGCACATCTCCCCTGTGTTAGATATGGCCCCCATGTGTGCTGCCCATGGCCCCTATAGATGGTACACCTCCCCTGTGTTTGATATGGCCCCCATGTGTGCTGCCCATGGCCCCTATAGATGGCACATCTCCCCTGTGTTAGATATGCTCCCCATGTGTGCTGCCCATGGCCCCTATAGATGGCACATCTCCCCTATGTTAGATATGCCCCCCATGTGTGCTGCCCATGGCCCCTATAGATGGCACATCTCCCCTGTGTTAGATATGCCCCCCATGTGTGCTGCCCATGGCCACTATAGATGGCACATCTCCCCTATGTTAGATATGCCCCCCACGTGTGCTGCCCATGGCCCCTATAGATGGCACATCTCCCCTGTGTTAGATATGCCCCCCATGTGTGCTGCCCATGGCCCCTATAGATGGCACATCTCCCCTGTGTTAGATATGCTCCCCATGTGTGCTGCCCATGGCCACCATAGATGGCACATCTCCCCTGTGTTAGATATGGCCCCCATAATGCTGCCCAAGGCCACTATAGATGGCACATCTCCCTTGTGTTAGATATGCCCCCCATGCTGCTGCCCATAATAAAATAAAACACTTTCCTTACCTTCTCAGCGCTGTAATCCCTGTGTCTCCCTCCTCGCAGTTGAGCTCCGAGTCCTCCCTCCTTCACTTCCTGGTTCTTGCTGCCGGTCATGTGATCGGCACGGCAGAGTAATATCATCTCTGCGTGCCTTATCACAGACAACAGCAGCAGGAGACCGGAGATCAGCGCTGGAGGAGGTAAGTAAAGCTTTTTTTATTTTACTATGGGCAGCAGCACGGGGGCCATATCTAACACAGGGGGATCATGTGCGATCAAAGGAGGGCGCAGGCAGATATAATATGCCCCGCTGCCCCAGCCCCTCAGCATGATGCAGTTTCAGCACCACGCTGCTGATGGACAGCGGCTGTGCATATTATATGAGCGGGAGCAGGAGATCAAAGGCTACCTCCCGCAGCTGTCACCTGCCCCCAGCACCGCTCCAGAACGGACACTGCAGTATATATATATATGTACACCCCCCCGTATATTCGGTTTATAAGACGCACCCCCCTACTTTCCCCCAAAATTTGGGGGAACAAAAGTGCGTAATTGCGAAATACGGTAATTGCTCTAGAAGACTTGAAGCAGTAAATGAAGTGAAATGTGGTCTTACCATGTTTTGCCTCAGGGAGGCTGAATACAAATGCACATTACAATATTTAGATTTATATTTGTAAAATATTTACAAAATTATGTACAGTATCACTTCCTTTACACTTAACAAATACTTGCTACTTTGTGTGGGTATATCACATACAATTACAATAACATATACACTACAGTTCAAAAGTTTGGGGTCACCCAGACAATTTTGTCATTTCCATGAAAAATCATACTTTTATTTATCAAATGAGTTGCATAATGAATAGAAAATATAGTCCAGACATTGACAGGTTAGAAATAATGATTTTTACTTGAAATATTATTTTTCTCCGTCATACTTTGCTGTCATCACCGAATGCTCCTTTGCAGCAGTTCCAGCTTTGCAGATCTTTGGCATTCTAGCTGTTAATTTGCTGAGGTAATTTGGAGATATTTCACCCCATGCTTCCAGAAGCCGCTACCACAAATTGGATTGGCTTGATTGGCACTTTTTACGTACCGTACGGTCAAGCTGCTCCCACAACAGCTCAATAGGGTTTAGATCTGGTTACTGGGCTGGCCACTCCATTACAGATAGAATACCAGCTGCCTGCTTCTTCCCTAAATAGTTCATGCATAATTTGGAGGTGTGCTTTGGGTCATTGTCCTGTTGTAAGATGAAATTGCCTCCAATCAAGCGCTGTCCACAGTGTATGGCATGGCGTTGCAAAATGGAGTGATAGCCTTCCTTTTTCAAAATCCCTTTTACCTTGTACAAATCTCCCACTTTACCAGCATCAAAGCAACCCCAGACCATCACATTACCTCCACCATGCTTGACAGATGGCATCAGGCACTCTTCTAGCATGTTTTTAGTAGTTCTGCATCTCCCAAATGTTCTTCTGTGTGATCCAAACACCTCAAACTTTGATTAGTCTGTCCATTCCACTTTTTTCCAATCTTCTTCTGTCCAATGTCTGTGTTCTTTTGCCCATATTAATCTTTTCCTTTTATTAGTCAGTCTCAGATATGGCTTTTTCTTTGCCACTGTGCCCTGAAGGCCAGCATCCCGGAGTCGCTTCTTCGCTGTAGACGTTGACACTGGGGTATTGCGGGTGTTATTTAATGAAGCTGATAGTTAAGAACCTGTGAAGCGTCGATTTCTCAAACTAGAGACTGTAATGTACTTCTCTTGTTGCTCATTTGTGCAGCGGGGCCTCCCACTTCTCTTTCTACTCTGGTTAGAGCCTGTGTGTGCTCTCCTCTGAAGGGAGTAGCACACAACGTTGTATGAAATCTTCAGTTTCTTGACAAATTCTCACATGGAATATCCTTCATTTCCAAGAAGAAGAATAGACTCTCAAGTTTCACATGAAAGTTCTCTTTTTCTGAAAGTTTAATAGAACCAACAAATGTAATGCTCCAGATTCTCAACTAGCTCAAAGGAAGGTCAGTTTTATAGCTTCTCTAATCAGAAAAACTGTTTGCAGCTGTGCTAACATACTTGCACAAGGGTTTTCAAGGGATTTCTAAACATCCATTAGGATTCTAACACAGTTAGCAAACACAATGTACCATTAGAACACTGGAGTGGTGGTTTTTGGAAATGGTCTTCTATACACCTATATAGATATTCCATTCAAAACCAGACGTTTGAAGCTAAAATAACATGTATAGAGTGTATTTCTGTTTAATTTAATGCTAGCTTCATTGAAAATAAATGTGCTTTTCTTTCAAAAATAAGGAAATATCTAAGTGACCCTAAACATTTGAACTGTGGTGTATTTAAGTTTGTAGGTGTAAATAAAAAATGTGGAAAAGTTTATGTGACACCCTGGACCAGCCAGGTAGTCACAGATAGAGCCCTGCACAACATCAGTCCCTCACTAGGTAACACCAGCCAACCACATAACACCCTAGTCACCTCCCACAGGGCTTGATGGACACACCAGGGGGGCGGAGCCAGGCGGTTGGCACTCCCACCGAGGAGTTCAGAGAGCCTGAGGCGCGAAACACAAGTGAGTTGAGTTTAGGAAGTCAGTATTGAGAGTTGAGTGGAGGAGGTCAGGCCTGTGAAAGACTGACAGGTGCCAGGGTAGTAGCCCTGGTACCTTTGACTAGGAGGCATACGGAGGCCTCTGCCTGCAAGAGCCGGGAAGGCGGCTCGGTGAAACCGTGGTGGATCGGGACAGGGTAGTGGCCCGCCGGTACTGACCCGGGGAAACGACTCGGAAACCGGAGCACAAGAGGGGGTACTCAGACCCTGAAACGAGGTCTAAAAACTACTGGACTGAGTTAATTAACTGATTGCGGTCTGGACTTTAGGTCCTTTCCCACCCAAAGTCCCTCATAGAAGACAACAGCCCAACAAGGGGGATAGAAAGCCACCGCCAAGGCTCAGAGATCCCACGGGCCAGTGTCTGCAGGCAAACGGGCTCTTCCGACATCCACAAGCCGGGGAGCAGATTCCTGATGCTGCATGCGCAGGTAGTCCAACTACTCAAACAGGTACAGGAGAAAGGCAGAGACCACCAACCGGGTAGGGGAACCCGACTGCAGCCGGCTGCGGGCACCGACCACCATCATCTTGGTTTACCAGAGACTCGAGTGTTTCATTCTAATAGTGAGTACACCAGTGCCCTCCGGCCGCCCATCTCCCTGCACCGCCAAAGCACCCCCAACGGGTCCCGGGGCCACTATCCCTGCCCACGGAGGGGATAACAACTTGCTGCATACCATCTCTCCCGGGTGCCCCGTAACTGCAGCGGTGGTGTCTACCTTTACCACACCACGTGGGTGGCGTCACGAACTTAAAACACGGCTCCGGCCATACACCTATGTCCCCAAACTGCCATCCCCTTTTTGGTCGGAGTGACCGCAGGACCCCCGGGTCCGGAGACCCTCGAGCCACCCACTGAAGGTCTGGACCCGAGCGGCTCGGTTGCAGCCGAGCACGGGGCAGCACATTTATGGTATTAATACTTTTCAAGGCCCTCTACAAACTTATAATTTCTGTTTAAAATTTGAAAAAATTGTGGAACTAGTACTGTAAATTTGTTAAATTGCTTCTTCTAGAAAATAGACATAAAATCTGTCTAATATTGTGGAAAAACTTTATATTGTAATATTATCCAATACATGCAGAAAATAGAAGGAAAAGAACATTCAGCCTGAGCTCTTAAATAATGCAATAACCGGTGTTATGTTCCCTGCAGGTTTCCATGACATTTATCAGTTTAGTCAGAGAAAAAGAGAAGATCTACTGTACATTGTTGTATTAGTCGTGTCTAATATTTCCATAAGAAATGACTTGAATAAGACATTTACTTCACTGAACACAGCTTTGTTTCCTTGGAGAGATATAAGACTTGTTACTATGTTATCATTTGCATACATAAGATTGATGTCACGAGCACGGCTATTCCAACAATTCATCACTATACAATACAAATGTACAGAGGGATTTGTAACCTGTTTATATATTCTCATTTTATGTGTATTTAAATAGTAGCAATAATGATGCATCATTTCTATTGTGACAGAAGAAATGAATAACTTACATTCAAGATTATATAAGGCTAGTTATATGCTAATGAAAATGTGTAAATGTTTGAGTTTTTAGTGTTAAACTATATTTTGTGAAGATGGTCATGTTGTGCTAAAGATTATTGATTTAGATCTGCAGGGCTAAAGATTACACAGGTCATTTCGATGTTTGAACTCAGTAAAAAAAAAAAAGAAAAAAAAATTCATCATGTATAGTTTTTTACACTAACACTGACTCCATAGACTTTTGCTTAAGTGCCTCTAAAGGATTCTTTGCACTTGAAAGGAATTTATGAGATTTTAAACTTTATTCTCAAGAAACTATGAGGATTAAGGCTTACTGTATCAATATGTGGTGATTTGAAAGTTCTCTCTTTGCTCCCTGGGCAGCAAGGAGAATACAAAAATTGCTTTTTGTGTAAATGGGATAGGACTCATTGCTGGAGCCAAAAATGTTGACCAACAATAACATCTTTGGCACCTGGACTCGAGAACATAGTTGCTAAACGTTTAGTTGATCCCACTAAAGTTCTCCTGCCACCAATCCACATTAAACTTGGACTGATGAAACAGTTTGATGAACTTCTACTGGAAGAAGGAGAGACTTTTAACACTAGAACTACTGAGGTAGTCATTTTGACTACTTCGCACTATGTATTTCTCCTCTGTGACTACATTTTTTGGAATTCCAGCTTGAGACTCGGTGACATTTCCTCAAATAGGATGTTAAACAAGATTTTGTGGCAATAAATAATTTAGGTGCAAAAATTGCGCATTTATTTCAACATTCACCTAGAACTACTAAAGGTAGTCATTTTGACTACCTGCTATATTTTGCTGTCCTTTTGTCACTAAAAGTTGCTGTAAGTTGCTGTAAAGTTTTGTGCATAATTTTTTCACTGTATCTTATTTACGCTGATGTTCATATAGATGTAGTTCAATTCAGATGTCAACTTTTCACATTTTCATTGTGTTACCTGGTTGTATTACTGTGTAATGCTGATCTGAATAGAGCTTTTTTGTAAAACTGTAGGCTGTTATCTTATGCTAACGAAGGGAGGCGTTTTTCTCTGGTCCTAGCAGTAGACAGTAAAGGCCCAGTCACACACAACGACTTACCAGCGATCCAGAAAATGATGCGACCTGATAGGGATTGCAGGTAAGTCACTGGGAGGTCGCAGGTGAGATGTCACACAGTCAGACCTTACCAACGATGCAGGAACAATACAGGTCGCAGTAGCGACCTGTATTACGATCTCAGCAGTCACTGTGACCCTGTCACACAGTGTCAAACACAGCGATGTGTCCTGCCCAGCAGGACATCGCCTTTGAAGAAAATGGACTGGACCATTCTGCAACGACTAGAGATCTCACAGCAGGGGCCTGATCGCTGGTAGGTGTCACACATAACGAGATCGCTAACGGGATCGCTACTGCGTCACGAAAACCAGACTCAGCTGTGATCTCGCTAGCGATCTCGTTATGTGTGACGGTACCTTAAGTCTGGATACTAAATTACTTTCATTTCACTTGGAGAGACAAAGACAACAGATGCAGACATAAGAGCTCTGAAAACTGTTACAGGTATATACAACATTTTATTGTCATATTATTCGATTATTTTAGGAAAGACTTTAGCTGTTTGTCAACTGATTCAACCCACCTACGTTTCAAGGTGGCAGAACATATATTATTTCTTATAGTTTTCATTTCATTTCTATTTTTCAGCAGTGAACCAGTGAACTCTCAAGTGGAATTTTTCCAATTTACTAATATGGCTAGAAGATAAAGCCTGAAGATATTCTGGCTATTTTGCAATCCATACCAGAGGATGAATCGGAATCCGAATGTCAGAATACTCAAATTGATACGGACAGTGATGAAGATTTCAATCCTCAAAACATTTCGAGTGAATCTGAAGACTCAGAAGAAACAAATCTGGAAGGTAAGTAGTTATGTGTATTTATTTGTTCTTCCACACACTGAGTTACTAAACAAAAATTCTAAATATTCATCAACTTTTTTTCCAGACATTGCAAGCTCATCAACTAGGGATCAGGCTCATGCGTTGATGTTGCCTCGCGACCATCCTCCCGGTCGTGGACAGAAAAAATCTGCAAAACGTCCCAGATATGTATCCACAACAGAAGACGATGGCGGCGAAGGCGATGCAACCAACACCACAGAAGGCGAATCTCCAGGAATACTAGTTTCAGCTGATGGTATTCAATGGAAACCTCTTGAGATTGGAGAAAACTTACCTGGTAGGCGGGAAAAACAAAACATTCTTAGAGAAGCACCCGGCCCTACAGGATACGCCAGAAGAAATATAATTAGTGATAGTCCTTTGAGTACATGGAGATTATTTTTTGATTCATTTATCTTGACTCACATAAAGAACTGTACTATTGCAGAAGCACGCTGGAACAATAATGAAGAGTTTACTCTTTCTGATGAGGAGCTAGATGCATTTCTAGCAATATTTTATGTCCGTGGACTATCGGGCACGAGCCATCACTCTATGGCAACTATATGGTCAAATGACTGGGGAATACCGTTATGCAAAGCGATAATGTCTAGGGACCGTTTTGTAGAAATTATGCATTACCTCAGATTTGATGAGAAGTCCAATCGATCGCAGAGACTGCAAACTGACAAATTTGCTCTCTTTTCTATTGTGTGGGACAGGTTTATTGCCAATTGCATTGCTTGTTACAAACCTGGCCCATACATTACGGTTGATGAACAACCCTGGTGAACAACCCTGGTTTTCCCAAGCAAAACCAGGTGTCCTTTCACACAGTATATACCTTCCAAGCCAGATAAATATGGCCATAAATTTTGGCTAGCTGTAGATAAGGATAGTAAATATGTTGTAAATGGCTTCCCTTATCTGGGTAAAGATGATTCACGCCGTGCTGATGACCGTTTAGCTGACCACGTAGTCATAAAACTATTGCAGCCGTTTTTGAAAAAAGGTCGAAATGTAACCACTGATGATTATTTTACATCAGTAAAACTTGCCAAACAGCTAAAAAGCCAGGCAACGACTATCGTGGGAATGCTAAATAAGATAAGACGAGCAGTGCCTAAAGAAATAAAATCAATGAAAGAAAAGTTGTACAGCACTACAGTCTATAAAAATGAAGATAATTTTACACTTACCGTGTATCAAGGAAAGCCAACCAAAAATGTGATAATTCTGAGTTCCGTCCATCCCGATGTTCTTGTTGCTAAAAATCTCCAAAAATCTGAATCTCCAAAAAAATCTCCAGAAACTGTAAAGTTTTATAATGAAACAAAATATGGAGTAGATGTAGTAGATCAGATGGCACGCAAATACAGCACAAGAACAGGTACTAGGAGATGGCCTGTTCACGCATTTGAAAATACCTTAGACTTAGCGGGTATAAATGCTTGGATATTATACAAGGAGATGACCACCGGACAAATGTCACGCAAGGCATTTTTGCAAAAGCTTGTCACAGAGTTGAGTGGTCCATATGTTGTATCTAGGGGAAAGGGTGGCATGTCCCAAGTTGCTACATCTTCAGATGTGATGTCTCAAAAAAAAAATTGCCAGATAAAAGCAAAATGCAAAAATAATCGATCTGTTGGAAATTGTATGACTTGCCATAAGTCTTTGTGTGGGCAATGTACCGCTGTAATTGAAAGACGATGCCTGAAATGCGAATCAACAAATGTTTAGAAAGTTACCGGTTGTACTTCATAATAACGTTTGGTCGGTTTTATTGAGATTCTGCGCCATATTTTCATTTTTCTTCTCCTTCACTTACATTTTTTCTGCTTGTTGTTCTTGAGTTGTTGTTTATATGTGTGCACTTTAATAATAAATTATTTTAAAACGTCTATTATTATTGTCTTACTTTGTTTACTTTTGTTATTTCCTGTAGAAAAATATGAAAAAAAAATCAGAAAAAAAACATTCCAAAGCATTACTGTTGGATCTCACAATAATAATACATTAAAAAAAAATATAATTATTAATAAATAACCACAAATGAAACTCTAAAAATAAACGAAAACACGTCAGTAGTCAAAATGACTACATTCAGTAGTTCTAGTAGGTGTCACGAGTCCAGTAGTCCTAGTGTTAAGTACCTGGGACTGTCAGAAGCAAAACTGAAGGAAAGTAGTCTGAATATTTGTAAACTCATGAAGGATGACGCGTTTGAAATAAAAATTAAAACTGTTGAGAAAAGGGCTTGGGATTGTTTTAAAGAAGCCATGAAGAAGTTCCTAAGTAACAACAAAGATCCAAAATTTAAGTCTGTCATGGAGAACATGTTGAAACGTTTCAAAGTCTTGGGTTGTCTTAGGAATTTGAAGTTATATTTTTTACATTTCCAATTGGACTACTTTCCTGAAAATCTTGGTGCTGTTAGCGAAGCGCAAGGAGAAAGATATCATTAGGATGTAAAGGAGATGGAACGATGATACCAAGGTAGAGGAACGTGATCATGGTGGGGGATTATTGCAGGATGCTTCACAGAGATCTGTAGGCCTTCTATACAAGAAAAGGTATCAAGAGAAGCTTGAAGACGAAAGGAAAAGGCTCAAGAGGTAATTTCCAAAAGCTGCAGAATGAATATTCTGAATATTCAATAAATGTATAATATATAAACAAAATATAGTGGTATAAAGAATACAAAAGTATACATAAAAAAATTAATAAGTCAATTGTATGGATTTTTGATTTAAAATGGACATAGAAATAAAAAAAAACACTAGCATTTAATAAATTGAATTTAGAAATTTTATTACAATTAATTAAAGACTAGTGTTGAGCGGACCTGGACTGTAAACGTCCGGATCCGCGCGGTTTCAGCGCTATCCCCTGGCAATTAATAAAAATGAAAAAAAACAATAAATAAATGAGCGTTTCATACTTACCGAGACTCTGTCATGGCGGCACACTGCTTCCGGGTCGCGCTTTCACTTCCTGTGCTGTGCACGCAATCACACAGCTTTCCGTGTTTTCCCCGACCACCGGCCATCCTCTCAGCTGTGATTGTTTCCTGGCTGACACGCCCCCCAGCCTGTGACAGTCTCTGCCATGCAGTCATCGCTTATCGCGGTCAGTAATAGGCTGCACTCAGAGAGGGCAGTCGTGCTCTGTGGCTGCTCATTCTGACATGTAGCAGAGCTGGATGTGTCTTCGCTGGATCTCGTGTGGATTACGCCGGAGCTGCAGGGCTGTGTTGGGGTAATAAAGTGGTGAAGGAGGAGGCTGCGTTTGTACTTTATTCCAAATAAAGGATTTCTCTGTGTCTTGTTTATTTACTGTCATTTACAAGTTTATGATGCGGGTGTCTCACAGATGCCCGTGCGATCACAAACCTGGGGTTTAGTAACAGCTGTGCGCTGTTATCAACCCTTGCTATTATCTTGATTGCCACCGCACCAGGGCAATCAAGATGAGCCAATATCGCCCCGGAATGGCCACATCTAATAGATGCGGCTATACCGGACGGCTGCGGGCTGAGGATGTACCAGCCCCCAGCTGGCGTTATCATGGCTGGGAATGAAAATTGGGGGGGACCACACGTCGTTTTTTTTTTAATTATTTATTTAAATAAAAAAAAAAACAACGCGTGTGGTTTATCTTAGGCAGCAGTCACAGCGAGGGAGGCCCACAAGTGTGACATCACAGCACAGCCACACACACATCTGACAGGAGCGTGCATGTGTTTCTAGGTACATGCACGCTCATGTTCAGACAGCAGCAGGCTGTGCCGTGTGATGTCATGTCAGACCCGCACGAGTCTGAGATTGCATCACCCGCACACACTTCTGACAGGAGCGTGCATGTGTTTCTAGGTACATGCACACTCATGTTCAGACAGCAGCAGGCTGTAACGTGTGATGTCATGTCAGACCCGCACGAGTCTGACATTGCATCACCCGCACACACTTCTGACAGGAGCGTGCATGTGTTTCTAGGTACATGCACGCTCATGTTCAGACAGTGACAGACTGTGCGGTATGATGTAATGTCAGACCCGCACGAGTCTGACATTGCATCACCCGCACACACTTCTGACTGGAGCCTGCATATGTTTCTAGGTATATGCACGCTCATGTTCAGACAGCAGCAGGCTGTGCCGTGTGATGTCATGTCAGACCCGCACGAGTCTGACATTGCATCACCCGCACACACTTCTGACAGGAGCGTGCATGTGTTTCTAGGTACATGCATGCTCATTTTCAGACAGTGGCAGGCTGTGCCTTGTGATGTCATGTCAGACCCGCACGAGTCTGACATTGCATCTGTACCGCCCTGCGCTCGGCCGCAGCTGAGCCGCTCGGATCCAGGCTCATTTGGTGTGTGGCTCGAGCGCCTCTGGACCCGGGGGTCACGTTGCTCTGAAAGGGGTTTGGCGCTACGTGTAGGGACTTTGGTGGGGAGGTTCACGGCCGGAGCCGTGGTGTTTTTTAGGGATTAAAGTTTGTGACGCCACCCACGGGTTGTGGTGAATGTGAACATCACCTCTGCCGTTAACTAGGCTCCAGGGGACGGTGTTATGCAACCTGGTGTTGACCCCTCCGTGGGCAGGGGGTGATGGTCCCGGGGCCCGGTTGTGAGGTGCGGGCAAGATGGCGTGGTGCGGTGCGCGGCCCGAGAGCACTGTTGTACTCACTATGACAGATACACCGGAGTCTCTGGTAAACCAAAAAGGATGGTGGTCGGTGCCCGCAGCCGGCTGCGCTGTGCCCCTTTCTCAGGTTGGTGGTTCCCGCCTTTCTCCTGCACCTTTTTGTAGAATTTGACTGCCTATGCTTCAGCAACGGTAGTCTGTTCCCCGGCTTGATGTGTGCCGGGGAACCTGTTTGCCTGCAGGCGCTGGCCCGTGGGATCTCTCTGCCTGGGCGGTGGCTTTCTATCCCCCTCGGGGGGCTGTTGCCATCTTTCAGGAAAGGACCTAAAGTCCAGATCTCAATCAGTGAATTTGACATGGTCCAGTGGCTTCTGGACCTCGTTCTGGGTCTGAGTACCCCTCCTGGTGCTCCGCTTTCCAGTTGGCTTCCCGATCCGGTTTCGGCGGGCCACTACCCTGTTCTGGTCCCTTACGGTTCCACCAGCCGTCTTCCCGGCTCCTGCAGGTGGCAACCACCGTCTGCCTCTTTGCCAGAGGTGACTGGGCTCCAACCCTGACACCTGGTGTTATACTGTCACCGACCTGGACACAGGTCTGCACTTGAACTCCACTCCACTTCACTGTCAAAACTCAACTCCCGCATTAACACTGTGCTCCCCACGGGGAAGTGAACTGAACTCTTTTTTTCTGCCTCAGGGCCTGTGAACTCCTCGGTGGACGTGGCCAACTGCCTGGCTCTGCCCCCTGGTGTGAACATCAAACCCTGAGGGAGGTGACAAGGGTTTTGTAGGTTGGCTGCTGTCACATTATTTGGGGCTGGTGTTTGTGCAGAGAGTCTACCTGTGACTACCTGGCTAGTCCAGGGCGTCACACATCATGCACACACACTTCTGACAGGAGCATGCATGTGTTTCTAGGTACATCTGTCGCGGGCGGGGAGGAGGGTGTCGGCACACTACGCTCACCCCTTCTGCTCGGGTCCGGCAGCTGCTCTGTGGTGGCTCGAGCTGTGGGCCGGATCCCGGGGTTTCTCGAGCGACACTCCTCGCCCGTGAGTGAAAGGGGTTTGTGGTTGGGTGTGGGGGATTGTTATAGTTCGTGACGCCACCCACGGTTGTGGTGATTTCACCACCGCTGCTCAATTCGGGGGTCCCGGGGATGGTGATGCGGAGCAGCTAGGTGTTGTGTTGTCCCTCCGTGGGTAGGGGTTGGTGATCCCGGGGCCCGGTGGTGGAGAAGGAGGTGTGGGGCCTGGTGGGCGCAGGGACGCGGGGGCAGCGCTGTGCCTTGCGGCACTGTGGTACTCACTCAGCCTGAGACATGGACACAGTTTGTACGGTAAACCAAACGGCTGGTAGGACGGTCCCACAGACGGCTGCACCTGCACTCCCGGTAGGTGACGGTGATGTCCCTCTTCCTTGCACCTATGTTTGACTGGTGGTAGCGGTGGATTCCCTCCGGTTACCCGCTCCCCGACTGCAATCTGGGCCGGAGGAGCTCTACACTTTGCCCGCAGGCGCTGGCCCTGAGAAACTGGTGCCGTGGCGGTGGCGGTGTCTCCCTTGTAATGGTTGAGCTGTTGCCTTCAATCGGGACTTGGTTGTTGGGGGATCTACGTCCCCTTCACTGACGGATTCGGCAAATTTGGCGACTCCTAGCCTTGCCGGGGTCCGAGAGGCCCCTGCCCTGGTGCTGACTGTCCTTCGGAACACTGCTCCAGACCACCGGGCACACAGCCAACGGGGTCCTTCCAGGAACTTCCAAACAGTCCCCCTCCAGACAGTCACCGCCGTCGCTGACCTTGCTCATCTGGCCCTACACAAAGCTGGACCTTCCAGGCTTTCTTTCTCTACTGCCACTTCACTTGCTTTCCTCCTTTACCACTTTTCTACTTCCACTTCTTGTTTGCTCTCTCACTTAGCTCCTCACTCCTGCTCCTCCCTGAGCTATCTGCCTGGTTTTTCCCGCCTCCAGAGTTGTGAGCTCCTCGGTGGGCGGAGCCAACCGCCTGGCCCACCCCCTGGTGTGCATCAACAGACTCCTGGAGGAAGGCAACAAGGATTTCTGGTTAGCATTGATGTGCCTACCTGGAGTGTGGGGTGTGGTGGTGTGCGACCTGTGTCCCCTGGCTTGCCCAGGGCGACACATTCCCCCTTAGCAAAATGCAGACCGTCCGCGGGCTGCCGTCCTACACCGGTTTTATTTTTCTGAAAAAGGGGGTAACAAGGTTAAGCAAACATGAATAACATTTTTAATAACTCTTCCCAAAACGGGAGGCACATTTACTTTTAACGTTGCAACGGTTTACGGCTACGGTTTCCGCTCTCTCCCACCCAAGCAACCTGGCCCTGATGCTGCCCCTAAAGCCCAGGCAGCACACCTTGACCCACAGTCCAGCGCAAGTTACCCGAGCGGGATCTGTCCTTCCCCTCCAGAGGGTAGCCACCGGTTCCTTTAGTGGCTGGGCCCTAGCCTGCTCTGCTCAGGGCCCTCCCTCCAACCTGCATCTCCGGAGGCGGCATTGCGGAAACGGTAACGGTAACCAACATATTTACAAGCCACTTAACGTTTGTGGTGCCCTGCAAGTTCACGGGCTTGTCCATGGATAGTTCCCATGCAAAACTTTAAACGGTCCCCACGGGGACAACGGTGCCGGCTCCTGCCGGTTCAATCACAAGCAAATCAGGTGAAACTTCGGTAATTTTCATTTTCCTTATCATTAGCAGAACTTTCAAACTTTTCAAACAAACAAACTGTAAACTCAGTGGTGGTCCCAACGGGGACGGTGCAACGGGCATCCGCTGCCCTACTCCGGTCCTTCTGCTGCTTCATCCCCCTCCACCAGCATATCCAACATGCACTGACATGCCTGCGGTGACAGGGGCACCCGGTACCCATTTCCACCGGTACACGGGGCATGGACGACCACTGGGGCTCCTACATAGTGGGACCGCTTGCTTGCTCCTTCAAACGCAACAGCGGACCCGGAGCTGGGGCAGGAGTCGTCATCTCTTGTTCCTGCGTCAGGCGGGTTGCCGCCAGCTGCCGCAGCCTCCTGGCCTCCAGCCCCCAGCACTTCAGCCCCTTCTGCGGTAGCACGGAGCAGCAGATTAGGCGAGCTGACATTAAGGCGCCTCATGAGTAACGGCAAGGGTGATGCATAGGCCGAGACTAGGCCGGGCCCCTCAGCCGCAGCGGCCGGTCCTGGTAGGACATAGGGACGTGGGTCACCAGTCGGTTCTGCTACATCCATTCCCCCTCCGTACCCCGGGGCACTTGTAAGCAGCTCCTCCACCTCGTTGGTCCACTGCTCCATCATCCGGAAGATCTGCTCCTGCTGACGCCGGTGGAATTGAATCACCCGGGCCTTCATCCAGGCCACGGTTCCAGGCTCAGGGTCTGGCACAGTCACTGCTGGGACTTCCGGCACCATGCTGTTAAGGGGCCGCGGTTCCAGCAGTTCCCCCTGGTGTACTTCAGGGACGTCCCGGACGTCTGCAGCCGGCTGGTCCGCCGGAGCGGCTGGGCAGGGTATCGCTACCGGGTGGGCAGGTAGCGGGCCTAATGGTGGGGTGGCAGCAGCTATTGCGGGTAGCAGGGAGAGAGGTAGGGTGAGCGGAAGCCGGCCGGGCCCCTCAGCTCCAACGGCCGATCCCTCAGGAATACAGGGGCGTGGGTCGCTTACCCGCTCCTCCAGATCCTCTTCTGCCTCGCGTCTCCACATAGCAGCCACCACGTCCGCCATGTCGGTCTCCCATTCCTCCAGGAGGAGTTGCATATGAGCCTGCAGACGGTTACTCAGCGGGACGGTCCGGTCCCTCAACCACGTCGCCGTGCCGGGCGCGGGGGCTTCCTCGTTGGGAGTTGGATCGTACATCTTGGCAATCGTGCCTTCCAGGAACTCAGTATTGCTGCAGAGTCCTGGCGTCTCTGCTTGTATAGCCGCAGCTACATGCGTCCAGCCGCCATCGCGTCCCCCTTAGCTCTTTCCGGCCCCTCCTCTCTCGGGGCGGGGTTTTGGCCTTCGCGCCTCTAATGCTCGAGAAGACGCTCGAGCGGGAACTCTTCGCGCCAAAGATGGCGACTTCTGAAATTTTTCTGCCGGATACCTCCGGCGGTAACAAGTCGCACCTCTACCAGACGGCAGAGCGGTAAGATCCTGTTCGTGACGCCAAGTTGTCGCGGGCGGGGAGGAGGGTGTCGGCACACTACGCTCACCCCTTCTGCTCGGGTCCGGCAGCTGCTCAGTGGTGGCTCGAGCTGTAGGCCGGATCCCGGGGTTTCTCGAGCGACACTCCTCGCCCGTGAGTGAAAGGGGTTTGTGGTTGGGTGTGGGGGATTGTTATAGTTCGTGACGCCACCCACGGTTGTGGTGATTTCACCACCGCTGCTCAATTCGGGGGTCCCGGGGATGGTGATGTGGAGCAGCTAGGTGTTGTGTTGTCCCTCCGTGGGTAGGGGTTGGTGATCCCGGGGCCCGGTGGTGGAGAAGGAGGTGCGGGGCCTGGTGGGCGCAGGGACACGGGGGCAGCGCTGTGCCTTGCGGCACTGTGGTACTCACTCAGCCTGAGACATGGACACAGTTTGTACGGTAAACCAAACGGCTGGTAGGACGGTCCCACAGACGGCTGCACCTGCACTCCCGGTAGGTGACGGTGATGTCCCTCTTCCTTGCACCTATGTTTGACTGGTGGTAGCGGTGGATTCCCTCCGGTTACCCGCTCCCTGACTGCAATCTGGGCCGGAGGAGCTCTACACTTTGCCCGCAGGCGCTGGCCCTGAGAAACTGGTGCCGTGGCGGTGGCGGTGTCTCCCTTGTAATGGTTGAGCTGTTGCCTTCAATCGGGACTTGGTTGTTGGGGGATCTACGTCCCCTTCACTGACGGATTCGGCAAATTTGGCGACTCCTAGCCTTGCCGGGGTCCGAGAGGCCCCTGCCCTGGTGCTGACTGTCCTTCGGAACACTGCTCCAGACCACCGGGCACACAGCCAACGGGGTCCTTCCAGGAACTTCCAAACGGTCCCCCTCCAGACAGTCACCGCCGTCGCTGACCTTGCTCATCTGGCCCTACACAAAGCTGGACCTTCCAGGCTTTCTTTCTCTACTGCCACTTCACTTGCTTTCCTCCTTTACCACTTTTCTACTTCCACTTCTTGTTTGCTCTCTCACTTAGCTCCTCACTCCTGCTCCTCCCTGAGCTATCTGCCTGGTTTTCCCGCCTCCAGAGTTGTGAGCTCCTCGGTGGGCGGAGCCAACCGCCTGGCCCACCCCCTGGTGTGCATCAACAGACTCCTGGAGGAAGGCAACAAGGATTTCTGGTTAGCATTGATGTGCCTACCTGGAGTGTGGGGTGTGGTGGTGTGCGACCTGTGTCCCCTGGCTTGCCCAGGGCGACACATTCCCCCTTAGCAAAATGCAGACCGTCCGCGGGCTGCCGTCCTACACCGGTTTTATTTTTCTGAAAAAGGGGGTAACAAGGTTAAGCAAACATGAATAACATTTTTAATAACTCTTCCCAAAACGGGAGGCACATTTACTTTTAACGTTGCAACGGTTTACGGCTACGGTTTCCGCTCTCTCCCACCCAAGCAACCTGGCCCTGATGCTGCCCCTAAAGCCCAGGCAGCACACCTTGACCCACAGTCCAGCGCAAGTTACCCGAGCGGGATCTGTCCTTCCCCTCCAGAGGGTAGCCACCGGTTCCTTTAGTGGCTGGGCCCTAGCCTGCTCTGCTCAGGGCCCTCCCTCCTACCTGCCTCTCCGGAGGCGGCATTGCGGAAACGGTAACGGTAACCAACATATTTACAAGCCACTTAACGTTTGTGGTGCCCTGCAAGTTCACGGGCTTGTCCATGGATAGTTCCCATGCAAAACTTTAAACGGTCCCCACGGGGACAACGGTGCCGGCTCCTGCCGGTTCAATCACAAGCAAATCAGGTGAAACTTCGGTAATTTTCATTTTCCTTATCATTAGCAGAACTTTCAAACTTTTCAAACAAACAAACTGTAAACTCAGTGGTGGTCCCAACGGGGACGGTGCAACGGGCATCCGCTGCCCTACTCCGGTCCTTCTGCTGCTTCATCCCCCTCCACCAGCATATCCAACATGCACTGACATGCCTGCGGTGACAGGGGCACCCGGTACCCATTTCCACCGGTACACGGGGCATGGACGACCACTGGGGCTCCTACATAGTGGGAACGCTTGCTTGCTCCTTCAAACGCAACAGCGGACCCGGAGCTGGGGCAGGAGTCGTCATCTCTTGTTCCTGCGTCAGGCGGGTTGCCGCCAGCTGCCGCAGCCTCCTGGCCTCCAGCCCCCAGCACTTCAGCCCCTTCTGCGGTAGCACGGAGCAGCAGATTAGGCGAGCTGACATTAAGGCGCCTCATGAGTAACGGCAAGGGTGATGCATAGGCCGAGACTAGGCCGGGCCCCTCAGCCGCAGCGGCCGGTCCTGGTAGGACATAGGGACGTGGGTCACCAGTCGGTTCTGCTACATCCATTCCCCCTCCGTACCCCGGGGCACTTGTAAGCAGCTCCTCCACCTCGTTGGCCCACTGCTCCATCATCCGGAAGATCTGCTCCTGCTGACGCCGGTGGAATTGAATCACCCGGGCCTTCATCCAGGCCACGGTTCCAGGCTCAGGGTCTGGCACAGTCACTGCTGGGACTTCCGGCACCATGCTGTTAAGGGGCCGCGGTTCCAGCAGTTCCCCCTGGTGTACTTCAGGGACGTCCCGGACGTCTGCAGCCGGCTGGTCCGCCGGAGCGGCTGGGCAGGGTATCGCTACCGGGTGGGCAGGTAGCGGGCCTAATGGTGGGGTGGCAGCAGCTATTGCGGGTAGCAGGGAGAGAGGTAGGGTGAGCGGAAGCCGGCCGGGCCCCTCAGCTCCAACGGCCGATCCCTCAGGAATACAGGGGCGTGGGTCGCTTACCCGCTCCTCCAGATCCTCTTCTGCCTCGCGTCTCCACATAGCAGCCACCACGTCCGCCATGTCGGTCTCCCACTCCTCCAGGAGGAGTTGCATATGAGCCTGCAGACGGTTACTCAGCGGGACGGTCCGGTCCCTCAACCACGTCGCCGTGCCGGGCGCGGGGGCTTCCTCGTTGGGAGTTGGATCGTACATCTTGGCAATCGTGCCTTCCAGGAACTCAGTATTGCTGCAGAGTCCTGGCGTCTCTGCTTGTATAGCCGCAGCTACATGCGTCCAGCCGCCATCGCGTCCCCCTTAGCTCTTTCCGGCCCCTCCTGTCTCGGGGCGGGGTTTTGGCCTTCGCGCCTCTAATGCTCGAGAAGACGCTCGAGCGGGAACTCTTCGCGCCAAAGATGGCGGCTTCTGAAATTTTTCTGCCGGATACCTCCGGCGGTAACAAGTCGCACCTCTACCAGACGGCAGAGCGGTAAGATCCTGTTCGTGACGCCAAGTTGTCGCGGGCGGGGAGGAGGGTGTCGGCACACTACGCTCACCCCTTCTCGGATCCCGGGGTTTCTCGAGCGACACTCCTCGCCCGTGAGTGAAAGGGGTTTTTGGTTGGGTGTGGGGGATTGTTATAGTTCGTGACGCCACCCACGGTTGTGGTGATTTCACCACCGCTGCTCAATTCGGGGGTCCCGGGGATGGTGATGCGGAGCAGCTAGGTGTTGTGTTGTCCCTCCGTGGGTAGGGGTTGGTGATCCCGGGGCCCGGTGGTGGAGAAGAAGGTGCGGGGCCTGGTGGGCGCAGGGACGTGGGGGCAGCGCTGTGCCTTGCGGCACTGTGGTACTCACTCAGCCTGAGACATGGACACAGTTTGTACGGTAAACCAAACGGCTGGTAGGACGGTCCCACAGACGGCTGCACCTGCACTCCCGGTAGGTGACGGTGATGTCCCTCTTCCTTGCACCTATGTTTGACTGGTGGTAGCGGTGGATTCCCTCCGGTTACCCGCTCCCCGACTGCAATCTGGGCCGGAGGAGCTCTACACTTTGCCCGCAGGCGCTGGCCCTGAGAAACTGGTGCCGTGGCGGTGGCGGTGTCTCCCTTGTAATGGTTGAGCTGTTGCCTTCAATCGGGACTTGGTTGTTGGGGGATCTACGTCCCCTTCACTGACGGATTCGGCAAATTTGGCGACTCCTAGCCTTGCCGGGGTCCGAGAGGCCCCTGCCCTGGTGCTGACTGTCCTTCGGAACACTGCTCCAGACCACCGGGCACACAGCCAACGGGGTCCTTCCAGGAACTTCCAAACGGTCCCCCTCCAGACAGTCACCGCCGTCGCTGACCTTGCTGATCTGGCCCTACACAAAGCTGGACCTTCCAGGCTTTCTTTCTCTACTGCCACTTCACTTGCTTTCCTCCTTTACCACTTTTCTACTTCCACTTCTTGTTTGCTCTCTCACTTAGCTCCTCACTCCTGCTCCTCCCTGAGCTATCTGCCTGGTTTTTCCCGCCTCCAGAGTTGTGAGCTCCTCGGTGGGCGGAGCCAACCGCCTGGCCCACCCCCTGGTGTGCATCAACAGACTCCTGGAGGAAGGCAACAAGGATTTTTGGTTAGCATTGATGTGCCTACCTGGAGTGTGGGGTGTGGTGGTGTGCGACCTGTATCCCCTGGCTTGCCCAGGGCGACACACATCCACTCTCATGTTCAGACAGTGGCAGGCTGTGCCTTGTGATGTCATGTCAGACCCGCATGAGTCTGACATTGCATCACCTGCACACGTCTGAGGGCACTTGTACACTTGCGTACCGCTTCCGATGCGACAGCATCGGAAGCGATATGCAAATGACCCTCTGCTGCGGGTGTCAGCCGAGGGTCACGTGACTGTGATGCGATCTTGCAATCGCATCACAGGAGCGGAGAAGATAGAGGGAGCACTTTCTCCCCATCTCCTCCACTGTACTGTCCCTGCCACTGAGGTCAGTGAGAGTGGACCTCTGCTGTGGGGGGCGGGCCGGCACTGAGGAGGGGAGGGGCTGGAGCTGCGGAGGAGACAATGTCACAGCCCAGCCTGTCACAGCCGCTCAGTCAGAGACTACACTCAGAGCTGGCAGCCGTGCTTTACGGCTGCTAGCTGCGACATGTAGCAGAGCCGTATATGTCTCCATGGGACGTGTGGATTACGCCGGAGGGTGTTGGGGTAATAAAGTGGTGAACGAGGCTGCATTTGTACTTTATTGTAAATAAAGGATTTCTCTGTGTGTTTATTTACATTCATTTGCAGATTTGTGATGCGGGTATCTCAAAGACGCCCGTGCGATCACAAACCTATTACCTCGACTAGCACCACATCACGCCTCCGGGAAGAGCCGGTAACGTACCGGTATAGCCGCATGTAATACATGCGGCTATACCGGGCAGCTGCGGGCTAAAATACCAGCCCCCGGCCGGCATTACCATGGCTGGGGATGAAAATTATGGAGGACCGCACGTCGTTTTTTTTTAATTATTTATTTAATTAATATATATATAAAAAAAAAAAAAACAGCCGGAGTCACACTTGCGATGGACACACTGCTTTCCCCGCCCACTGGCCATCCTGCCGCCTGTGATTGGTTGCCGTTAGCTGACACGCTAACACTTAGGGTGGGGGCGTGTCTAGCTGCAACCAACACGCGCCGGTGGGCGGGGAAAACAATGAATATTGATTGTCGGCTCCGGAAAATAACAGCGGGACCCGGAAGGAGTGTGCTGCCATGACAGCGCCTCGGTGAGTATGCCGCGCTCGCTCCTAGCCCCCTAGCCCCTCCACAAACATTTTTAACCTTCGGATTCCGGTCCCCATTGACTTATATGGGCACTGGATTCCGGAGCGGATCGGACTTTTTTTTAAATCTGGCAGTGATCCGACGGTACCGGATTATTGGCTGTTCGATCATCTCTATTAAAGATGTGTACTGACAATAAAACAGATAAAGAGGTCTTCTAAAGGATAGGTACAGGATAAAGATAACATTAATGATAGCCTATCCTGAGCAAAGAGGTGAGAAAATCCCCCATAAAGACTGGTATTAATATTGTTGTGGAAACAGGCTCAGATTCAATATATACCATATTGTATATCAAAAGTGCAATGTGCAATACCATAGACCAGTTATCTAGCTGATACCAAAATGGGGCACATATGACTTAAGCCTAGGTCACACGTAGCGACACAGCAGCGATCACGACGACGATCTGAAAGGTAGCAATCAGCTCAATGTAGATAAACCGTTAAGTACAATAAATAAACTGCAGATAAAAGTGTTAAGTACAATACAAAACAGTGCCAACCTACACATTTAAAAGAAAGGACCAAAGAAAAATACTTAAAGGAAACCAAACATCAGGATTTTGGTATATAACGTAAAGCCAGTGCAGTACTGGCACTATCAGGCACAGGCTGTACATACCATTAGTGGGCAGCTCGGATGTTTAGGCTGTGAAATACAAGTTTATGAAGTTTGAAAATTCATCCACTTTTTGATTGACGTGTGCACCTCTCCAGATAATATCCGGGCGGGTTATGCACACGATTGCCGCCCCCCCTCCCGTTACCTGTTCCTCCATCTCTCTGGCTGTATGCAAATTTCTCTATTCAGAAACACGGCGTCGGAGTTGGCGCCTGTGCATAGCGCTTATCTCCGGCGCCATATTTTTGAAGCCCGCATTACCCAGTTTTGTGCCTGAGAGGGGGGCGCATGCGCCCTCACTTCTTCAGTTCTCGTTATGACTGCGGGAGCGCGCGGTCACAACAGAACTGGAGAACAGCTGATTTTACCGATTAGTTGCAGGAGACGCCATGTTTCTGAATTTGCATACAGCCAGAGAGAGGAAGGAACAGGCGGCGGGGGCAGGAATCATGTGCATAACCCGCCCGCATATTATCTGGAGAGGTGCACACATCAATCAAAAAGTGGATGAATTTTCAAACTTCATAAACTTGGATTTCCCAGCTTAACCATCCGGGCTGCCCACTAATGGTATATACAGCCTGTGCCTGATAGTGCCAGTACTGCACTGGCTGCACCTTTATACCAAAATCCTGATGTTTGGTTCCCTTTAAAAAGCCCAATTATAAAAAATACTTGAACCTAACTGATTCATTGAGACCTGTTAGTGCAACACTATGTAAAATGACAATCCATCATGTTTCATTCTACAGCAATTTAAGTTTTAATTCGTAATTTCTGATGACCATATGGAGATGGTTAACGCCAAGGACTATAAAGCCAAAAAAGTTCAAGAAAATGTCTAGTAATTTATTTATCATGCTGGAGATAGTTTGCAGCATTTTTTATGTCTCTTATGTGTTCCTGGACACCTATTTTTAAAGGTCTACTTGTCATTTAGACATAAATGAGACCACAATGGCAAGTAGCACGGTATGTAACTGCTTCAGTATCACAGGTTTATGTGGTGCACAATTTTGAATGTTCTATCACCTGTGGAATTACAGGCCTAGTTTTTGGAATAAATTTACAGGCTTAACATCTCCCACATGGGTACAACCCCCACTGTTAAGGTTTAATTACAAACGTGAATGAATTCCTTGGAGGAACATTGTGGCTGTTGGTGGTCATATCATCTAAATTCCGTGATCTTCATCATTTCACAAGAGGGTATGGGGTAAGGTGTTGTTTAAAAATTCTATCATAGAGAAGAATGGGACAGTGTCTGGAAAGAATATTCTTGACAGAATTTTAATTAAAGGTGGTAGCAAATCTGCTTATTAAATTTTTCTTGATCTGTTTATTGGTGGCACAATTAGCTAGAAGAAAGGGTATATTAGACCTCACTGCTCTTCTAAAGCCCTTATTGATCTCTGTGGTTATAGTCTCTCTATTTAAACCTATGAAAAAGATCTTTTGCTTGTTTGAGGAAGGTCGAGTCAACTGAGCAAATTGTGTTTGCTCTCATAAATTGTCCTATGGGGATGGATCTTTTCAATTGTGGAAGATATGACAAAGTTGGATGCAATAAAGTGTCAGCGGCAGTAGCTTCGCGATATATATCCCTTAGTGATAAGTGAATATACTCATCACTATTAGTTACCTGCACGAATATTAAGGTACTAGCTGTTCTACCCGGCTTCGCCCGGGTTAATAACTGTTGTTAACAAAATAGAATGTATTAACATTCCCGGGATAGAATGTATAAATAGAATGTATTAATGCCCAGGATAGTAACTGTCTCTCTGTTTCTCTCCCATTCTTTGTCTGTCTCCCCCTCTGTATATATCTCTCTGTCTCTCTCTCTATCTCTGTCTGTCTGTCTCTTTCCCTGTCTGTCTCTGACTGTCTCTGTCTCTTTCTCCATCTGTCTCAATCTCTTTCCCTGTCTGTCTATCTATCTTTTTCCCTGTCTGTCTATGTATCTCTGTCACTTTCCCTGTCTGTCTCTTTTCCTGTCTGTCTCTTTCCCTCTCTTTCCCTGTCTGTCTCTTTCCCTCTCTTTCCCTGTCTGTCTCTTTCCCTCTTTCCCTCTGTCTCTTTCCCTGTGTCTGACTCTTTGTCTGTCTCTTTACCTGTCTTTATCTGTCTCTTACCCTGTCTGTCTCTTTCCCTCTCTTTCCCTGTCTTTCTATTTCCCTGTGTCTGTCTCTATCTCTTTGTCTGTGTCTGTCTCTTACCTGTCTATGTCTGTCTCTTAACCTGTCTCGCTTTTCCTCTCTTTCCCTGTCTGTCTCTTTCCCTGTCAGTCTGTCTTTGTCTGTGTCTGTCTCTTTGTGTCTGTCTCTTACCCTGTCTATGCCTGTTTCTTACCCTGTCTGTGTCTGCCTCTTTCCCTGTCTGTGTCTGTGTCGTTCCCTAGCTGCATTGTGACATGCCAACATTCCATATAAGGGCGTGGCTGCGCATTCTTCTGAAGTTCTGGCTCCACTGTGGCTCCCAGCTCCATTCGCTTTAATGGAGGCAGGTTTTTTGGCGAATAACTGTAAAGCGTGGGGTTAAAATTTCCCCTCAAAACATAGCCTATGATGCTCTCTGGGTCCAGACGTGTGAGTGTGCAAAATTTTGTGGCTGTAGCTGGAATGGTATAAAATAGAGATTTTTTCCACATTTAAAAAATCTCACAAACCAGCGCTGAATAATAAGAGTGAAAATTATTTTATTAATACCATTACTCCTAATCCCTAACAAAATAAACAAGATTAATTTCTACAAGTAGATAACAATGGACGAATCATATACACTTTATAAGCACAGTAGGACTAAAGGGTCGTGGGGCCCTGGCCGGTGGCAACCACGATCTAATATATAAAAAAAAATGTTTTTGTTTTTTTTTATGTTATTAGTCCGAGGGTGGGTGAATTTCTCAAGAAAATTTTTTTTTATAGCTGCAGAAAGTTTTTACAAAGAAGCACTATGACTGTACCAGCCCGTATATAAAGGCAATCTTCCTGCTTAAGGGTGCCTGCACCGAGGTTAAAGCTTTACTGTTTGTTGAATTTTCACTAACAGCCACGCTGCACTCATTCACAATCCCTGGTTAGGATTGAGTATACCGCGCTCCTGACAGGGAGTCTAGCGGTAATTAGATCAGTGCACCGGGGGCCCGTTACAGATCCCCAGTGTAGGTTACCTGATACTGATGCTAACCGAGAGGGCTCCGTGAGATGTGGTCCTTGCGTGGAGTAGTTTTTTCTCCTGTCTGGAGAGGAAAAAGTTGATGCTGAGTCTCTGTGTACAAAATCCTCAAATCCAGAAGACAGGATGCCGATTAAACGTTATTGAAGAATACAGGGCTGTAATATCCTGGATTGTAGGCTTCTCCGTGTACCTGCTTAAGCGTTCACCTGCCAGTGGACCGACAGGTCTCGTAGTCAGTAAAGAGCAATCAGACAGTTACGTCTACTTCACAACACTGGACTGAGCACGATACGACGCGCGTTTCGGGGGCGTTACCGGTCCCCTTCCTCAAGGATAGCTCAGTCACTCCTTTAGGAACTATTTATAGTTAAAATATAGCTGCAGAATTCCACAGAAAACAGTGCAACACCTGCACACAAACATATAGATAGAATCACATGCAAAATTCATATATAGGCCGTACTACATGACATATTTAGTGCAGAGATTTTTTTAGGGAGAATTCCTCCAGAGAATTTTTTCAAAGAATTTTTGGAAAGGACCCTATCGAAAACATAATATAAATATTTAATTAACCAAAGAATTCTAAAATTGGCTCTTCCTACCCATAGTTCATAAAAACGTTTTGATGAAGTATATACAGCAACACATAGATACTAAGAAAGATTCAAAAATTCAAAAATATATCTGTATATCTTATATAAAAGTGTGGAAAAAAAAAATGTTATTATTTTTTATTTTTAATAATTTTCTTAATAATTTTCTATTTTTATTTTTTATTTTTGAATTTTTTTATTAATTGATTCTTTATTTCTTTATTTCTGTTTTTTATTTGTATTATTTTTCCATCTATGATTCTTTCATGTACAGTTTGTAAATCTATAATTTATCTTTTCATAAAAAATTCTTTAGTTTGTAAAACCTTTAAAAAACCTTCAAAAAGTAAAATATATAAATATAGAAGGGAAATTTTATATATACATATATATATATATATATATATATATATATATATATATATACATATATATATATATATATATATATATATATATATATATATAGGGGAAAAGTAGAAATAAGCTAAAACCCATAAACACATACATATACATATATACACACACATAAATGCATACACATATACATATATACAGTATATCTACATAGGCAAAAGTATGTGTATACATATAAGGACTCATACATGAATTACTCAGTCAAAGGCAAAGAGCTCAATGTCATTATTAAGTCCATTCGGTCTCAATGTATTGCAATGGTGCAGATGCCAATCCTGGACATACACACATACATACATACACACATACACACATTCAGCTTTATATATTAGATTCACGATATCCGTTACTATCAAGTATTTTGGTCCTCACCTTGTGAATTTCAAGTTTCCTCCTCAGGATGTTTGGCGCCTGATTTTCACCCGCTAGACAAGCGATGATTGCCTGCCATTAACAGTAATGCCGTAGACATCTTTGCTGCTGGCATTACTGCGATTGGGAGGCGCAGTGAAAAAGAAAAAATATTTCAGGTCATTAAAGCAGAATTACACTTGCTGAGTTTCCTTGTCACACTACTTCCTGGTCTGCTCATTAACCCTTATTAATATGCACTGCTTCTCCCGCCCACCTTCTGTTCCAGTGTTTGTGATTAATTGCCCTCACACTAGCTGTCTGAGTCCAGAAGGTGGAGTATAAAAATAAACAAATAATTGGAAAAAATGTTGTAGGATCCTCCATATTTTTATACCCAGTGCAAATAGAGCAGAACGCTACAGCTTGCAGTCACCATCTGTGTGCATTATCTCTGCTGTGTATCAAAATACAAAGGACCCCATGCAGCTTTTTGTTAATTATTTAAAAAAATTGTTTTAAAAAAAGAATGTGGTTCCCCCACAATTCTAACACCCAGCCAAGATAAATCGAACAGCAAGGGGCTGGTATGCTCAGGCTGGGGAGGCCCGTGGTCATTGTGCTATCTTAAGGCTAAAAACAGCAGTCCGCAGCCTTACCAGAATTGCTGCATCAATTAGAAACCCTACTCCACAAATTAATTAACCCCAACAACACTCACCCATTTGCGATGTACTATACACATCGTCCACAACGATCCCAGCTCTGCTACATCCAGATCATATAGTGATGGAAAATGTAACCGATCACTGCAGATCCTTGGAGACACTGAAAGCAGCGGGGGGCAGGCTGTGAGAAGCATTGACATCTGTTAGGTCACCAAAGTTCACAGCCGGGTTCCCGCAGTACCAAGTGTGACTGCCGGTGAATCCAGTGCCTGATTACTAGACTGTTAGATTGTGGGTCATGGCAGCACAGACGTCTGGCAATCTGGCAGTCACAGCAGCCCAGCATACCGGCAACCAGGTCACCGGAGTTCACATTCTGGACTTCCCTGCCCTCAGTGCAAGTGGAACCCACTGCCAGAATGCCAGACTGTCAGATTGCGGGACTCGGCTGCATGGCAATCCAGAATGGGGTTCCACTTTCAGTGATAGTAGTGGGTTCAACTTTCATGAGGTCACAGCTTTCTGGCAATCCAGCAGTCAGGTCACTGGAGTTCACAGCCGGGTTCCCATAGTATCAAGTGTCACCAATGGTGAACCCGCTGATCTCAGTGAAAGTATTAAATTGTTTATTTCACTGGCCATGAAACAAAGAAAACCCCAAAAAAAGAATAATATGAGCATATACCCTGCTGTAACTAAATAAAAGCATAGTGCATATAAATAAACATAAAGTACTTAGTAAACACTATTTTGACATCAATGGCTGGGTCCTGACAATAGTCACACAGCCATGGGATGCAATGGATGAATTGCTCAGCTCACTTGAAAAAGGGGCCACATCCTATTTGCACTGAGCACAAAACACTAGAGAAAAAAACAAAAAAATGAGCCGGAGCATGAGTTGGTACACATGCATGTTATAAGCGTATGTTTACACTGGCCATGAAACAAAGAAAACCCAAAATAAGAATAATATGAACATATACCCTGCTGTAACAAAATAAAAGCATAGTCCATAAATGGATGCAGAGAGAGCCCAATACATAAGTGTGCATGTGAAAAACAGTGGGGTCTCTGAACAGGCGCTATATTTCCCTTAGTGACATGGATGACGTCTTTTGTGTCAGGTATGTACCTGGGCAAAATCTCGTGCCTGCGCAGAAACCTCGCCATTTTGCACATGTGCATTTATGTTTTAAGCGCTGCAAGCAGTAGAGCAGAGCAAAGTGTGCCTGCGCAAGTTGGCGATGTCTCTGAGCAGGCGTGAGACGTTACCTAGTTATAGGGATGATGCAGGAGGCGTTGTCCACATCAATCATAACAAGAGGACAGCTAATAACGAGAAGAGGAGGGACAGATGCCACAGCAAGCACGCCCATCAGATCAGACCATCTGGATTTACATACAAAAAGGGAGATTTTCATGCAAAGCCAAAAAATAAGAAAAAGTATTCAGCCTACCGTTGTATGCCTTGCATATCAAAAAATCTCTGATGCACGGAGGATCACTAGGTTGGAGGCCCAGGGGAACAGACTTCAAAGTATGTAGAAAAACATCCAGCACCATAACAGGAATCCAACCAGGAAGATGAATAAAAAAGTTTTTTCCGATTACTATGAGTAAGGACCATGTTCTAAGGTCCGAAACCTGTCAGCTTTTGGTCATGTTTTTTAATTTTGCATGTATTTTTAACATTATGATCTGAATAAACGAAAAATCTTTTTTATTCATCTTCCTGGTTGGATTCCTGTTATGGTGCTGGATGTTTTTCTACATACTTGAAGATTTTTAAACAGTATTTGGGGGTTATAGAGAGGGAGTTATCCGATAATATACACCTATATAGAATACAGCACAGGTGCTGCGGAAAGTTGTAGTTATGGTGTATATATGAAAAATCTGGTGATATTTTCCCTTTAAGGTGATTTATAAAATCGTCAAGTTGCGATAAGAACCCTGACAAATGAAAAGAATATCATCTATAAAACTTGACCTTGTTTCTTTCCCACAGCTCCACTAAGCAAAATGTTTGAACTTCCCAATCCAGTATGGGGTTTTAGTAGAAATCGGAGACAAAGCTCTATAAAGAAGTGTTGTAATTAAAAATGTGCTAAATTTATTAATCATGCAATGATATTGATAAAGTAGATTGCAGTTTCCAGCAAAACTTGAAAAATTGCCCTTAGTGTCATTACTTATCTTGCACTAAATAAAAGTAACACTTTATATTTGCAATTATTCCATCTGAAAAAAATGTTTTATTTTGGATATTCAGTAGGTCTTTCACATGCAGCGTTGAAAAGCAATCCTTTCCCTGCAAAACATAACTTAATTGTCATTATTCTTGTCATAGATGTGGTTACGGATAACTTTAATAGAGGAAATTATATTTTGCACTACTAAGTTTTAATGGCGTAAAAACCCTTCTCTTGATTTTAGCTGCTATGGTAATCTGATGAATGAAGTCTTATTTTCCAGAAGAAGCAACAAGAGATTGTGGAAAATTAAGCTAATTTTCAACTTGGTTTTAATTTAAAAAAAGTGAAGAGAAAAGTATTAATAAGAAAAAAAAGCAACTTTTTTTTATCTGTGTTCCATTGAATGCCTCTTCTATAATAAGAGACAATAAGAATGCCAGAGAAACTCCCACAGGGATGAGCATTTCCTAATTTAAATTCTGTAAGTGCATTTGTGTGTGTTTGATTGCTGGTGTGCAATGATACCCTATTAACAGGCTTGTGTCTTTCTCCTTTTCTTGAGTATGACAAGAAAGAGAATAAGCTAATTTCTAAGGCTGCTTTCACACACCAGGTTTTTGCTGTGCGGCACAATCCGGCACTTTGAGGGAAAAACACATCCATTTTTTTTTTGCCGCCGGCTGCGATTTTTCCTCATAGACTTTTATTAGTGCCGGATTGTGCCGCATGTACTTGCGTTTGATCCGGTTTTTGCCGGTTGCGGCAAAAATCGGCACTCCGGCAGCCGCACAGGACACAGAGAGGAACGTTTTTTGCCAGCGGCAAAAAACTAACTGTATAGCGCCGCATGCGGCATTGTGCGGCATAGTGCATAATGAAAGTCTATGCACGCCGAATCCGGTGGCATGCATCAAACGCCGGAAGCATGTACCAGATTCGGTTTTTACTTCTGAACATACCCAGAAGTAATATAAATTCATTGCTTGTCAGAAAATCAATCACTCACTCTCTCTCTCACTCACTCACTCTCACCCACTCACCGATCACCGACGCGGCGCTGCACGGCTGTCACAAAGCTCTAGCGGCTTCTCCTGATTTGAAAATGCTGGCCGCCCATTATTCAATCTCATATTCACTGCTTTCCCCGCCCACCGGTGCCCATGATTGGTTGCAGTCAAACACGCCCCCACGCTGAGTGACAGCTGTCTCACTGCAACCAATCACAGCCGCCGGTGGGCGTGTCTATATCGTGCAGTAAAATAAATAAATAAATCATAAAAAAACCAGGTGTACGGTCCCCCCCAATTTTGATACCAGCCAAGATAAAGCCACATGGCTGAAGGCTGGTATTCTCAGGATGGGAAGCTCAACGTTATGGGGAGCCCCCCAGCCTAAAAATATCAGCCAGCAGCCACCCAGAATTGCCGCATCCATTAAATGCATAAGAAGACGGTGGAAAAAGAAGCGCAAATAGGGTCTTACCCCAATAGATACGGGGTTTAGGAATGAGCAGTACTACTCACCAATAGGGGTTGTGACAGTCACAACTCCTGTAAAGGCATGTAACTCCAGGTCACAGCAGCAGTCCCCAAGGTGGCTGATAACAGAGAGTAGTAGAGATGGGTTTCAAAGCTGCGCCAATGACCAGATGATCATGGAAGTTTAAGATTAATGTTGCTTTATTTCATGCACAGGTCAACACGTTTCAGGAGACTCAGCTCCCTTCCTCAGGACAAACAGGCAAAAGAATATCACATCTCGGAGATTTGATGTTCTTTTGCCTGTTTGTCCTGAGGAAGGGAGGGAAGGGAGCGGAGTCTCCTGAAACGCGTTGACCTGTGCATGAAATAAAGCAACATTAATCTTAAACTTCCATGATCATCTGGTCATTAGCGCGGCTTTGAAACCCATCTCTATTACTCTCTGTTAGCATCCATTAGATGCGACTGTCCCGGGACTCTACCCGGCTCAACACGAATTGCCCTGGTGCAGTGGCAATCGGGGTAATAAGGGGTTAATCATGACAGGCGTCTATGAGACACCCCTAATAATTAACCTGTAGGTGAAAGTAAATAAGCACATACAACCGAAAAAATACTTTATTTGGAATAAAAAACAAAAAACACCCTCTTTCACCATTTTATTAAAATCCCCAAATACCTCTCCAGGTCCAACGTAATCCACAGAGGTCCCACGACGCTTTCAGCTCTGCTACATGAAGCTGACAGGAGCAGTAGTCGAACACCGCCACTCTCTATCAGCTCCACCCAGCAACTGAAGGAAGTCGCGCTGTCAGCGGAGACGTCACTGAGGTAGTGCCGGGGCATGTGTGGTGATGATGCGTGCGGCAGTGCCTGCGTGTGCGGAGATGATGCGTGCGGTAGTGCAGGGGTGTGCGGAGATAATGCGTGCGGTAGTGCAGGGGTGTGCAGAGATGATGTGTGCAGTAGTGCCTGCGTGTGCGGTGATGATGGGGGCGATAGTGCCGGTGTTTGTGCGGGGATGATGGGGCGATAGTGCCGGTGTTTGTGCGGGGATAATGGGGGCGATAGTGCTGCCATTTGTGCGGTAATGATGGGGTCTCTCTCTCTCTCTCAGCATAAAAAAACCAAACAAAAAAACGGATCTGTTTTTTTACCGGATCAGTCGCATCAGTTTTTACACAATCGGAGACAGATCCGTTGCATCAGGCACAAACCGGATTGTGCCTGATTGCAAAAAACTGATGTGTGAAAGCAGCCTAAGGAATCAATTAGTTCAAAACATAACAGCGTCTTCATTTGATTAGAGATTAAATGAATGATACAATTGTGGTCCTGTAACTAATATTTCAGTTCTTTGTTTTTTATTTTATTGGGTTTTTTATTAAATCTGAAGGGGAGACAATACAATTGCTTGTGCTTAGCTAAGTGAAATATAAATTGCTTTTCAGCAATAGATGGCATTTTGAAATATAGTTCTCAGGCTACCACAAGAAAGCCACTCGGGACCCAACCTCTCTATAGGTCACTTAATGTATAATATGTTGTTTATTAATCTCATGTCAGGTCGAAGAATGTGATCAATTCTGTGTGTGATGCAAAGAAAAATACAAATTAAACTTCTGTTCTCATTATTGCCATGTTATATCCTATTAAATAGCACAATCATTTACAATTCAGTTAAGTAATTGCATTATATATATTTATATGTGTATATAAATACAGTATATATATATATATATATATATATATATACACTGTGTGTAGAATTATTAGGCAAATGAGCATTTTGATCACATAATACTTTTTTTACATGTTGTCCTACTCCAAGCTGTATAGGCTTGAGATCCAACTACCAATTAAGTAAATCAGGTGATGTGCATCTCTGTAATGAGGAGGGGTGTGGTTTAATGACATCAACACCCTATATAAGGTGTGCTTAATTATTAGGCAACTTCCTTTCCTTTGGAAAAATGGGTCAGAAGAGAGATTTGACGGGCTCTGAAAAGTCCAAAATTGTGAGTTGTCTTGCAGAGGGATGCAGCAGTCTAGAAATTGCCAAACTTTTGAAGCGTGATCACTGAACAATCAAGCTTTTCATGGCAAATAGCCAACACGGTTGTAAGAAGCGGAGGGAGTGAAGCTCAACTCCCAGACCTACTGCCAGTTTCTGGAAAACAACGTCTTCAAGCAGTGGTACAGGAAGAAGTCAGTATCGTTCAAGAAAAACATGATTTTCATGCAGGACAATGCTCCATCACATGCATCCAACTACTCCACAGAGTGGTTGGCCAATAAAGGTCTAAAATATGAAAAAATAATGACATGGCACCCTTGTTCACCTAATCTGAACCCCATAGAGAACCTGTGGTCCCTCATAAAATGTAAGATCTACAGGGAGGGAAAACAATACACCTCTCGGAACAGTGTCTGGGAGGCTGCTGCATACAATGTTGATCGTAAACAGATCGTAAACAGATCAAGCAACTGACAAAATCTATGGATGGTAGGCTGTTGAGTGTCATCATAAAGAAACGTGGCTATATTGGTCACTAATTTTTTGATGCTTTGTTTTTGCATGTCAGAAATGTTTATTTCTAAATTTTGTGCAGTTATATTGGTTTACCTGGTGAAAAAAAACAAATAAGATGGGAATATATTTGTTTTTTATTAAGTTGCCTAATAATTCTGCACAGTAATAGTTATCTGCACAAACAGATATCCTCCTAAGATAGCCAAATCTAAAAAAAACCACTCCAACTTCCAAAAATATTATGCTTTGATATTTATGAGTCTTTTGGGTTAACTGAGAACATAGTTGTTGATCAATAATAAAAAAATCCTCTAAAATACAACTTGCCTAATAATTCTGCACACAGTGTATATATATATACAGTACAGACCAAAAGTTTGGACATACCTTCTCATCTCTAGAACAACTATTAAGAGGAGACTTTGTGCAGCAGGCCTTCATGGTAAAATAGCTGCTAGGAAACCACTTCTAAGGACAGGCAACAATCAGAAGAGACTTGTTTGGGCTAAAGAACACAAGAAATGGACATTAGACCAGTGGAAATCTGTGCTTTGGTCTGATGAGTCGAAATTTGAGTTCTTTGGATCCAGTCACCGTGTCTTTGTAGAAGAGGTGAACGGATGGACTCTACATGCCTGGTTCCCACGTGAAGCATGGAGGAGGAGGTGTGAGGGTGTGGGGGTGCTTTTCTGCTGACACTGTTGGGGATTTATTCAAAATTGAAGGCATGCATGTAACTTTTTTTGAGCAGCCGAATCCTTTGGATTTCACTGCGCATGCTCTCTCTGGCTCCCTCCACCCGTAACCAGGGTACACATCGGGTAACCAAGGAACCCTGGTTACGTGTGCCGGGAGCCGACACTTCCCTGCTCAGCTCCGCCCCCTCCCCGCACTCCGTATGTATACACACACACAATCGCACGCACACACGCACACACACACACACACACAATCGAACGCACACACACACACACAGACACTCTCACATTCACTCACCTGTCCCCCAGCGATGCAGTCCCCGCGGCACTGACGTCCTCAGCCAATGGCCCTGCTCGGCTCCACCCACCGCACTCCGTCCCCTGCTCCCGCCCCCCGCACACATTGTCGGCGACCGAAAGATCAGCTGATCACCCGGCGGCCGGCTACTGTGAGTGATCGGCTGATCACCCGGCGGCCGGCTACAGTGAGTGATCGGCTGATCACCCGGCGGCCAGCTACTGTGAGTGATCGACTGATCACCCGGCGGCCGGCTACTGTGAGTGAGCGGCTGATCACCCTGTGGCCGGCTACTGTTAGTGATCAGCTGATCACCTGGCGGCGGACTATTAGCGATGAGCTGATCGTTCACAATAGTCTGCCGACGGTAAAACTGTAATAAAAAAACAAAAAACGAATTGCGTTGTTTTGCAGCATCCGTTGCATCCGTTGTGCCACTATATGCAACACATCCGTTGCATCCGTTACACAACGCAATGCAACGGATGCCGTTCAACGCAAGTGTGAAACTAGCCTAAGCTGTTCTCACCACTTGATCATAGTTGTAATTATTTTATACCTCTCGCTATTTAATGTTCTCATCAGTTTACTCTAAATACTTCTTAAAATTATAGTTAAGTGGGTATTTAATTGTAGGAGCATTAAAGCAGGGGTTAAGTCTGTTGGCAATAGGGAATTTAGGATTTTTATTTATTCACCTCACTATTTTTGTACAGGGGTGTTATATGGTAATTTAGCATACAGCAAAAACCTGATACTGGCAAAGATTAGAGATAAGCAAAGCATTTTAAATTTAATTATATTGAACCCCCTTTTTTGTTCCATCTTGTAAATTCAGCAAAATGGAGGCCAAATGGCTGTCATGTTGTCAATTGCAAAGGGGCAGAAAAGGTGTAAAATAATAATAATAATAATAATAATAATAATAATAGTAATCTGTCCCAATCTCTAGTAGGTCGCTGACTTCACAAAGTATGTCATGAAATCAGAGACCAATTCGGCACCAGAAGCCCTGGCACAGAGTAAAGGAGGAGGCAGAGAATATCATGCACGAAGCCTGCCAGAAGCTGGTGACTGCTTATAGATCATGCTTACAGAATGTCATAAGACAAAGGGTGCTCTACTACGTGCACAAGACACTTGTCATGAGGGGGATGAATAATTCTGAGACTGCAGAAGTCATTAAAAATGACATTTTGTGTTCAATGTGGAGAAACCACTTGTTATATTAGCTGTGTTCATCTATTCATATTGTTCTTTGGCATATTGAAAATAGCAGAAAGTATGTAGATTTGCTAATCATGTGATTCTATATAACTTCCACAAAATGAGATCTCACAAATTTGTCATGCTCCATACACTTCTTTGCACTTCACTCTATGTCAGAATGAGATTCTGCATTACATGCCCTGTTCAGCTATCCATCTATCTATGATTTTGTACTAAAGCTGAACTGTCTTAATAATAAACCGGTTTGTAACATATTTATATTTCAACATATCCTAATATACCAGATTATTGTAATATAATATAAGTAATATTACCTGGGCCCAGTGATTCAGCAGCAAACTGTCTAGTTTCCTCTTCTCCAATAAACCTCATACAGTGGGTCAATAAGGATTGACTTAACCCCTTAGGCCCCTGGGCGCTTTGCATTTTTCCGGGGTTTTTTTCTCTCTTTCTTCCGAGAGCCATCATTTTTTTAATTTTCTGTCAGTCTTGCCATATGAGGGCTTGTTTTTTGCAGGACGAGTTGTAATTTTAAATGAAACGATAAGTTTTATCATATTGTGTATTGGAAAACGGAAAACAAAATTCCAAGTGCGGAAAAGCTGCAAAAAAAGTGTGATCGCACAATAGTTTTTGGGATATTTTATTCACCATGTTCACTATATGGTAAAACTGATGTGTCACTTTGATGCCTGAGTTCGGTGCGAGTTTAAAGACACTAAACATGAATAGGTTTACTTGTACGTAAGGGGTTAAAAAAAATCACAAGTTTGTCCAAAAAAGTGGTGCACTTTTTGCGACATTTTTCAAAACCTGTAGCGTTCTCATTTTTTGATATCTATGGTTCAGTGATGGCTTATTTTTTGCGTCTCGAGCTGATGGTTTTAATGGTACCATTTTTGTGCAGATGCTACGTTTTGATCACCTCTTATTGCATTTTGCGCAAGATTTCTGGTGACCAAAAATGTAATTTTGGCAATTGGAATTTTTTTGCTGCTATGCCGTTTACTAATCAGATTAATTGATTTTACATTTTGATAGATCGGGTATTTCTAAACGCAGCCATACCAAATATGTGTATATTTTTTATTTTTTTAACCCTTTAATTTTCAATGGGGCGAAAGGGGGGTGATTTGAACTTTTAGTTTTTTTTTAATTTTTTTTTAATTTTTAAAACTTTCTTTTACTTTTTTTTTATTTTACTAGGTCCCCTAGGGGACTATATAGATCAGCTGTCTGATCGCTCTTCCATATCTCCAGATCACAGCTACACACCTGAGATCTGCAGATATGCTGCTACTATTGCACTATTCCGGCATTGAGAAAAAGTGACTCATGTTAGCTACAGGCGTCATCACATGACCCTGTGCTACCATGGCAACCACTGGAAGTCACGTGATGATGTCACCTTACTTCCGATTGGGGCTGGGTAAGTTATCATAAGTGCTGCACGCATATACATCTCGCTGACAATTTTTGGCAGCAAGATGTAAGGGGTTAATAGTCACGAATGGAATGCGATTCCACTGGCGACTAGCAGGCACACATGTCAACTGTTAAAATCAGCTGATATGTGTGCAGATCGTCGTGGCCTGCCCACAGAAGGGGGCTGGGATTAACCTTACATGATCCATGACGTACCCAGTGCATCATGGGTCGCTAAAGGGTTAAGCAGCAGATGTGTTTAAGGGCACTGAGAGTCACAGTCCAGATTCTCAATTTGGGTATTTGGTAAGTTTTTACCTCAGTATTTGGTGAGTTTTTACCTCAGTATTTGGTGAATTTTTACCTCAGTATTTGGAAGCCAAAACATGGAGTGGGTGAAAAATGAAGAAGTGGTGCCCATGTTTCTGTCATGCTTTTCCTCTGATTGTCCCACTCCTGATATTAACCTGTTATGGACAAGAATATGAACTATTATGAGTATATAAGAGTTATATGAAGATATCCAAAAACCAGGATTTAAGATGCTGTTTGAGACTGTGTACCACATCTAGTTCTGCATTTTCAACATAAGACTCAGACAGTCTTTACTTTCATGTGATAAGTGAATCATGCTGACATTGCTTAATATAAATGAGGAAGCAAGCACATTGCAGTATATTGTATATCACAGAATAAGCTGTTCTACTTTATCCAATAGGATAGACGTGTTACGTATTCTTGGCTCCTAGCCAAGAACTCCTTTTTAATGTTTGTCCAACTTCCGTATTAAATCAGTCTTACTTTCTATTCATATCCGAGTACGTCTCTGGTGTGTATGAAAGAGAGTGGTATGCATGCTACCACAATTGACTCATAATTTGGAGCAGACAGTTTTAAGAGGGATGCACACTTAGATTGCATCGCAGTAAATTTATGGACCGCATTATCAAACCTATAAATACTAATGAAAAATGCTGAACAAATATTGAACAAGTAAATGTAGCCATAGGCTGCAGTAACAGCACATCCAGTAAACTTTTCCTCCTTACGCTCTGACGCTTCTCTTTTTCAGTGGGTCGCAGGAGCAAGGGGCATTTTCAGCAAGTGGTGGACCATCAAGTTTTCTCCCCACGCAACACCCACCACTGGAGTCTGGCGATTGGAACTCTGTGTGACGACAGAGGTTACAAATAGCTAATGCCATCCATGTAGGCAGGTGTGTCACCACCAGCTTCTCTCTACCCCCTCAGCTACATTGACAGGCCTTACTATATACATACATAGTGGGAGGCCTGTCGGTTCAGAGCAGAGAGAAGCCATCAAGGACTTACATCTGCAAGTAGTCACCTCATCCATGGCCTTGTTTTAAACTATGCAATATTTCAGAGTAAAACATATATGTTTGTAATGAGGGAGCTGGTATCTGTACACTTAGCAGAAAGCTGCAAATCAGTGGTGGGAGCAGAAGTATACTACACAGATCACAAACATTCAGATAACTGGTAGATCTATGGAACATCAAACAATTATTGTACCAAAACTACTGCAAGCAGCTCAGTATGTAACACAACGCTGAACTCAGGGTCTCTGTCTCTACATTTTGCTGCTCTCAAAAACCTGGTGACATATTCCCTTTAAGAAAACATTTTTTTTGTGTCCATGTGCTATCTGTGATATAGAGAACTTATGAATATGGAGGGCTACATGGCAGAAAATTTACTAGTACACTAGTGATAATCTCAAGTTGATAAAACTGTGATATGATGAAAACTACAGCAAACAGCCCAGAAAGTGTTACATCACTGGAATCAGGGTTAATACCCCTACATCATGCTGTTCTCAGATTACTAGGCAAAAACATACAGTGTTTTCCTGAAAATAAGTACTATGCCAAAAATAAGCCTCAGCAGGTGTAGTTTGCCTTTTTGGAATAAGCCTTAAATATAAGCCCTATGCCATAAATAAGCCCTAGTTGGCGTGCAATAATTAAGTGTCCATGCAGCTAATAGAGTTAAAGAATACTGCAGGACACTTCATTAAAGAAAGCAGACACCTCCAAAAGAAAGAAGACAGACCCAAAAGAGAGAAGTCAGATCCCGCAATCATACTCACCAGATCCCAAACAGCTACAGCTTGCAGATACCTGTGCCGCCCTGGCACAGACTGGGGTGCTCGGATCTGGGATGGTCGTGGCTCGAGGGGTCCGGACCCGGGCTCGGCACTCACTCCGATTCTTGAAAGGGGATTGTTTACAGGGGAGAAGTTTGTGACGCTACCTGCGTGTTACGGTAAGGGGAGTACCGCCGCTGCTGGAAGGAGTACCGAGGTAGATGGTGGGGAGCAGCAAGGTGCCAGTCCCTCCACAGGTAGGGAAGGCCCCAGCCTCTGGGGGATTTTGGTGAGATGTTTGGGAGCGCAGGGTGCAGGGGAACCAGGTTACTCACTGTGAGTAGTCATGGTGCAGGATGAGTATTATAAAGCAGACACTCACACTGAAGATAAACCAAAGACTCTGCATCACAGTCTCTACGGGGAAGCCCATCCAGGTGTCTGCTCCCACCGGTGTCACTGGGTAATGGGGAGCCGCCTCCTTGCACAAGTTAGTTTTCTGTGTAGCCCCTCAGCTTGAAGCTGTTGGGACCCCGCTCACTATATTTGTAGTGTAGCTGTGCTCTTGATGGCTGGCACTTGGGATTTTAGTGGGCCGTGTTACAGGAAAGCCCTATTCCCCGTGGTGTGTTGTCGCCTTCAATCTCTGAGCTCCTAGGGAAGTTCATAAAGAGACTCTCCCTCCCAGGTTAATTATCAGGATGGATGAACCTGCTCCTGGCCTAGGGTCCTGTACCCCGTCGTGCTTGGTACTGGTCAGTTCTTTTGGATTTCTAATGCCGACAGTCTTCCTAGACTGTGTTCGTCGCACCCTTCCAATGTCGCTGCCACCGGTCCCCAACTCTTCTGGTCCTGGACCACCATCTATGACCCAACCTTGGTCTACCTCCCCGGGAGCTACTACTCCCCAGCTCCTCACTCCTTGAAGGCTCTCACTCAACTCCTCAACTCCCCTGAACTGACTGGAACTTCCCTCCCACCAGTCTGCCTGACCCCTAGGTGGGTGGTCTTATTCCGCTTATCCAACCCACTGGTGTGTCTGACAGGTCATGATGTGAGGTGTGACTGGGATTTTTGCTGATGTTATGGAAACCGGCTTCTTAAGAACCTGGAACCAGGGAGGGTAGATCTTGCACCTTGGTAAGGGTTGCAGTACCCTGTGGCACCCTGATAAACTTAGGGGCGCCACATACCTATGGTCTACAAGCTCTCCCATAGATATCTGCGTCACTGACAGATTTGCTCTCACACAAACACACATACATTCGATCGCAGTACCATCACCCATCACACACACACAACCGATCGCAGTAACATCACACACATCTGGTGGTACCGTAATGCTCCAGGGACCTTGGACACTGTGGAACACGAGTACTTGCAGTGGAAACATAGAGGATCTACACAGGTCCTCTATGTGTTCCACTGCAGGTCCGTGATGTGTTCCACAGTAGCCAGAAACAGTACAGTATCACCGGATGTGTGTGTGATGGTACTGCAATTGGATGTGTGTGTGTATAATGTGTGATAATACTGCAATTGGATGTGTTTGTGTGTGATTTGTGATGTTACTGCAATCAGATGTGTGTGTGAGAGTTGAGGTATGCATTTCACAGTGTCCCTGGTCCCCCCTGCCAGCTGGAAGCAAGGAAGGACCTTTGTCCTTCCATATCCATGAATAAGAACTAACGACACTGCGTTATGTCGAAACGCGTTGGATAACTGTACCTTGTGGATGCTGTCTGTCCATTTTTAATGAGATGAAAATAAAGAAAAGGTTTTAATCCATCCTGCCTGTGATCCGCTGTATTTCACTTCTTCTGACCTTTGTGGAACACACAAGGACCTACTGGAAGCGTCCACTGTAAATAGCAGGAGGACCTAAGAGTGATGCAGATGTCTGGGGGTCTAGTGAGTACGATTCTCCTAGGGGGTGGTCTGCCTTTCTTGGGGAGTGAATGTACCCCCAACCTGTGTTTCCCCCAAAATAAGCCCTACCCTGAAAACAAGCCCTAGCGCATTTTTCGGGGCAAAAAAAATAATATAAGACCATGTCTTATTTTCGGGGAAACACGGTTACAGATTACCATTAAACATTTTTAATTTTAAGTCTCTCTTTACCATCTTTGGCTGCTCCAACTCTCTGAAATTGCGTCACTGCTACGGACAAGTTTAATACAATAGCAGATAACGCTACCAAAGAAGTTATAAGTATTAATAAAGTAGTTATAAACTATAACTACTAAAGATTAGTTCTAGTAATTTTCTCTGAAATTATATTTGCAATTTGCTATCATCACATCTCTTAAAACTTATTATTACAAGTATTTATAGATTTATAGTAAACGATTCAGATTATACAGTTTTAATTAGCCCATAATTTTACTCTGTAATTAGCTGCAAGATTACTCATAATATTAGTGACTATTAACTACCAGATCTTAGTAATTTGTCACTCCAGAAAGAATTATTGTCCAATACTTCATACAAGACTTTTTATTTGCAGACAGCATATTCAATTATACCATTTAAATGAAAATGTTTATACATTCTTAACAGTGTACACAGTAAAACAGTATAAATGGGATTTGGCTTATTTCTTTAATAGGAATCTATTATTATTATTATTCAGAACTAATCTATTATGTGCTATTATGTTATCTAAGCAAATTAAATCTATACTAAAATATACTCCTTTTGTATATTTTTTTTGATCATAGAGTGGTGAGAAAAAGTGTTTCCCCCTTCCTGATATCTTATTCCTTTGCATGTTTGTCACACTTAAATTTTTCAGATCACCCAACAAAGTTAAATATTAGATAAGGATAACACATGTAAAAACAACTTTATTATTAAGGGAAAAAGAAATCTGAACCTACAGGGTCCTGTATGAAAAAGTGATTGCCCCTTAAACCTGATAACTGGTTGGGCCACCCTTAGCAGCAACAACTGCAATCAAGTGTTTGTGATAATTGGCAATAAGTATTTTACAACACTCCTAATGAATTTTGGTTTATTCACCTTTGCAGAATTGTTGTAATTCAGGCACATTAGAGGATTTCCAAGCATGAACCGCTTTTTTAACGTCATGCCACAGCATCTCAATCAGATTAAGGTCAGGACTTTGAGTTTCCACTTCAAGGCCTAATTTAGTTTTTCTTAAGTCATTCAGAGGTGGTCTTGCTGGTTTGTTTTGAATCATTGTCCTGCTTCATAACCCAAGTGCGCTTCAGCTTGTGGTCACAAACAGATGGCAGGACAGTCTCCTTCAGGATTTTTTGGTAGACAGAATTCATTTTTCCATTTACCACTGCAAGTCTTCCAAGTTGTGAAGCAGCAAAACAGCCCCATACAATCACACTATTAACTCCATATATTATTGTTGGTATGATGTTCTTTTTCTGAAATGCTGTGTTATTTCTCTGCCAGATGTAGTGTGACATACACCTTCCAAAAAGTTCAACTTTTGTCTCATCAGTCCACAGAATATTCTCCCAGAGGTCCCGGGGATCATCAAGTTGTTTTCTGGCAAAACTAAGAGGAGCCTTTATGTCCTTTTTGCTCGGCAGTGGTTTTGTCTTGGAACTCTTCCATGTAGGCCATTTTGTCCCAGTCTCTTTCTTATGGTGGAGTCATGAACACTGAACTTAATGAAAGCAAGTGAGGCCTGCAATTCATTGGATGTTGTTGTGGGTTGTCTTACTGCTCTCTTGCAGTAATTATTTGGCCAGCCACTCCTGGGAACACTACTGTTTCATGATTTTACCATTTGTAGATAATGGCTGTAATATGGTTTGCTGGAGTCCCAAAGGTTTGGAAATGGCTTTATAAACTTTTCCAGACTGACAGATCTCAAATTAGTTTAATTCTCATTTGTTCCTAAATTTCTTTGGATCACGCCATGATGTTTAGCTTTTGAGCATTTTTTTATCTACTTTACCTTGTCAAGCAGGTCCTTTTTAAGTGATTTCTTGATTGAGAACAGGTGTGGCAGTAATCAGATCTGGGTGTGGCTAGGGAAGTTGAACTCAGCTTCTCAAAGATGTGATAAACCACAGTTAATTTATGTTTTAAGTGGGGTCAATAACTTTTTCACACAGGGACCTGTAGGTTTGGATTTAATTTTTCCCTTAATAATAAAGACCTTAATTTAAAAAACACATTTTGTGTTTACTTGTGTTATCTTTGTCTAATATTTACATTTCTTTTGTGAATTGAAACATTTAAGTATGACAAACATGCAAAAGAATGAAAAATCAGGAAGGGGCAAACACTTTTCACGCTACTGTATATTCTGTTCTACTTACATATGCTGCTGCTCTGAGTTATGGCAGCAGAGATTTCCTTTATCACAGGCACTAGGACAAGACCAAGGACAAAACTGTACGTCCTTGGTCGCCTCCTTCTGGTTACTGCGGGCTCCAGTAACAAGCCCACGGTAATCCCTGCACTTATGCTGATCAGATCAGCAAAGATGTGTGGCTAAAAGGTGCAGGTGGATTGGAGATCCACCTGTGCCTGTTAACCCCCTAGATCGCGCTGTCAAATACTGACAGTGCAATTTAAATGGCCACAGCGGGGATCGGACTGTTTCCTGGTCACGGGGCACCTTAGTGTTGCCGTGGTAATGCGAGGTCAGCTAATGACCCCTGTTGCTACCATGACTCACTTGCGCCGTCACTCGCAGAAAAGCAGCTTTTCTGTTGATCAAAACAATGCTGCTTTGGTCAGCAGAAATGCACAGGTGATCGGACTATGCAGGCATAAAGTCCCTTAGGGAATTAAAGAAGTAAAACAAAGTTTTTAAAAATATGAAAAAATAAAAAAAAGTTAAACGTTCAAATCACCCCCCTTTCGTCCCATTGCAAATAAAACAGCTAAAAAAAAAAAAATGTACACATTTTGTATCGCTGCATTCAGAAATGGACAATCTATCAAAATATACATATAATCTCATTGGTACACGGCGTGGCGAGAAAAAAAAATGTAAATGCCAAAATTACGTTTTTTGGTTTAAAATGCAATAACAGGGATCAAAAAGTAGTATCTGCACAAACATGGTATAATTAAAAATGTCAGCTCAAGATGCAAAAAATAAGCCATTAGTGAGCCACAAGTACCGAAAAATTAGAACGCTACGGGTGTCTTGGAAAATGGCGACAAAAGCGCAATTCTTTTTTTAGGCTAACTTTTGATTTTTTTCACCCCTTAGATAAAAGTAAACATATACATATTTGGTAAGTACAAACTCATACCGACATTTGGCATCATATTAATATATCAGTCTTACTATATAGTGAATATTGTAAATAAAAGATGCGAAAAACAATCATGCAATTGCACCTTTTTTGCAATGTCACCGCACTTGGAATTTTTTTTCCCATTTTCCAGTACGTTATATGGTAAAACTAATTATATCATTCAAAAATACAACTTGTCCTGCATAAAATAAGCTCTCACATGGCTGTATTGAAGGAAAAATAACAATGTTATGGCTCTCGGAAGAAGAGGAGGAAAAAAACGAAAATGAAAGATGGTAATTCACCGGGGTGAAGGGGTTAAGCAGATTTTACATAGCAATAATTAGATTTTTTGAATCTCTGAAAAAGGCTCAGTTTGCTGTTCTGCCAATGTATCAAAAAACCATGACCAAGACAAAGAGGCTTATAAGTGCCCAACCCCTGTCATTTAGTCCACAGCGCTGGTTTTCACCATGCCTATTTATTAGTTTTAGTTCATTGTACAAAAGTCTTAAGGCTGCTTTACATGGCACGACCGATTGTGCGATTTCACAATCGATCATACCCGCCCCCCGTCCTTTTTGCGTCACGGGCAAATCGCTGCCCGTGGCGCACAAAGTCGGTAACCCCCGTCACACATACTTACCTCTCGTGCGACCACGCTGTGGGCGGCGAACGTCCACTTCCTGGAGTGGGAGGGATGTTTGGCGTCACAGCGACGTCACACGGCCGCCAGCCAATAGAAGCGGAGGGGTGGAGATGAGCAGGATGTAAACATCCCGCCCACCTCCTTCCTTCCACATAGAGCCGGCGGCTGACGCGGGAGGCACGTACGCGATGTTCATCGCTCCCGTGGTGTCACATGGAGCGACATGTGATGCCACGGGAATCATGAACAACCGGCGCCCGATTTCAGAACCGATATTATGGAACCTAGCGACCAGTACACGACTCACGATTTGTGAGCAATACTGCGTCGCTAGGAGGTGTCACACAGGCCGGCATTGCCAGCGATGCCGGATGTGCGTCACAAAAACCATGACCCCGACGATCTATCGCACGATAGATTGTCTGGTGTAAAGCAGCCTTTACTCAATAGACATGACATCACTATTCACTCATATTAATATAAAGGGAATTTAACATGACCAATAAACAACAAATATTTACTATGTATCACACAGATATAATAAAGGGATTAACTTAAAGTTTTTTGTCAGCAGGTTTTTGCTCCCCCATCTAGGAGCAGTATAACGTATAGCCTTGTGACCAATCTTTCCAATTACCGTGCTATGGGGCCAGTGACCTGTAGGTGACCACTCCCTTCAGCTTCACTCCGTCCATGGAAGCTGAGGAGAGTGATCCCTGTGCGTGCCCCATCAGTAAGTTATAGCCTTTCAGCCGCCGCCAGTGCCGCTTTTCAACTGTTGCCACCACTGCCGCCTTTCAGCTGCCGCAACTGCCGCCTTTCAGCCGACGCCCCCTTTTAGTTGCCACTTCTGGCACTGCCACCTTTCAGCCGCTGCCACTGCCCCCTTTCAGCCGCCACTGCCTTCTTTCAGCCGCCACAACTGCTGCCTTTTAGTCGCCGCCCCCTTTCAGCTGCCGTCACTGCCACCTTTCAGCCGCCGCCGTCACGGCCCCCTTTCAGACATGCAACTGTAGTCTTTCAGCCTCCGCCACTGCAGTCACTGCCCCTGATCCTCTGCCGCCCTCCTCCATCTACTGCCCCCCCTCCATCCACCACCACTCTTCCCCATCAGCCGCTGACCCCCCTCCCCCGATCTGATGCCCACTCTCTCCCATCCTCTTCATTTACTGCCCCCTTTCCCACCTCTCACCCTCCTTCATCTGTTGCCTCCTTCATCTGTTGCCTCCTTCATCTGCAGCCTCCTCCATCTGCTGCCTCCTCTATCTGCTGCCGCCTTCATCTACTGCCTCCTTCATCTGCTGCCTCCTTCATCTGCTGTGATCCTGCTACCTATAGCCATCCTGTAAAGTAGCTAGCCCCAATTTCACCTCCCACTCCCCTTCCACATTCCCCCCCTTCCTCCGCCGCTCCTGTATCCATTGCACCCTCTCCCATCCTCTGCCGCTCCTTCATCCGTTGCGCCCTCTGCCATCATCTGCCGCTTCTGCATCCATTGCGCCCTCTCCCATCCTCCACTGCTCCTGCATCTGTTGCACCCTCTCCCATCCTCCAAAGAGGGTGGGGAGGGCACCATAGAAACATCTATAAGGGATCAATGCCACTAGCACATCCAAAACAATATGGGAAAAGGAGAGAAAAGCGGATGTGCACAAAGTGGGATCATCAATTTAATATGTAAAATACAAAACTTTATTTGCAGCACCAAAATACATTTAACACACAATAAAATCAATTAAAAAAGCATAAGGCTGACAAAATTACACACAGTGTCAAGAATGTGTGACACTGAAACCTCAGACCCTTCCAGATATAATAAGGCAACACTGTATTGAGTCAGTATATTGAAGCATAATACACAAATAATACCAGCATGAACACAGGTCAAAATTAATACAATGTTCAATGATACCGATGCAAGTTGTTTACAGATAATGGGTATAATACCTCCTGTATCTGAACAAAGCAAAGTTAGATATGTAACCAATAAACTCTGCGAGGAAGGCACCAATGAATCAGAATAGACAATATGTAAAAAAATCAAAATACCCTATCCAAACAGAGCAAGGTAATAAGAATACAATGGAAATGCAAATACGACCTGTGAAGAGAAGTACCAGTCAGTCAAATGGAAAAGATTAGAAGGGTGAAGTAAGAACCCCACGCGTATCACCACTAAGAAATGTATGGCTTCATCAGGGAAAAGTGTAACGTGTCTTATCTGGTGCCGTATTTATATACACACTTCTGATTAGGTAATTGCTCACCACATGGAGATGAAAGTCGGAAGCATTTCAAGGAGCATAGCGATTACAACGGAGGCACCGTCACCATTCTTTTGTCATCAAAGAGGCAGATAAGGGGGTTATTTTGTGGTCTTATGGCCAGTGGAACTCTATACTAAGAAAGCCCTCAGACAGCTAAGAAATACAACCTACTATACAGTTCTGCCCTCGGATCCTACAGTACCTTATAAGAACAGATTGGACAAACTACTGTGTCGTGCTTTTGACCATGGTATCATCACTAAGCATGAAAAGGAATTCCTCACTACACGTCACCCTAATACTCCCACGTTCTATATGCTCCCGAAGGTCCACAAATCTCCTGTGGACCCACCCGGTAGACCCATCATGTCGGGCATAGGGAGCCTATATGAACATCCTTGCGTGTATTTAGATTTCTATATACAGCCTTATGTATTTTCCCTTACTTCCTTTGTTAGAGATTGATCCCATCTGATCACTCAATTGGAGAGAGTGAAACTACCAGCTAATACTCAACTGGCCACTATGGATGTCGAATCGTTGTATACTTGTATCGAACATGAGTTGGGAATTAAGGCGGTGACATACTACCTGGATCGACAGTCTACAGGTGATAGAAAACACGACTCATTCCTCTTGGACTTATTACACCTTGTCTTACTCAATAGCTTCTTCATGTTTGATCATGTCTTCTACAAACAGCCGTCCGGCACTGTTATGGGTGCCCACTGTGCCCCCTCCTGCACAAACCTTTTCTTAGGTTGGTGGGAGGAGACACACCTGACATCCACCGCTTCATTTCAACATCATGTGTTATATTGGTACAGATATATCGATGATGTTCTGTTTTTCTGGACAGGAAGTCGCTCATCATGTGAAAACTTCATCTCTCAACTGAATGTAAATCCCTGGCACATCAAACTATCATCATATATCTCCACTACATCAGTTAAATTTCTTGATCTGAGGATCGTCTTGGAGAATAACCGGTTAATTACATCACTCTTCCGGATGAAGACAGCAACCAATGGTGTGTTACACTATGGTTGTTTCCATCCCAAACACATAAGGAATGGAATACCAAAAGGTCAGTTCCTTCGGGTATGACAAAACTGTATGAATCTTGATACCTTTAAAAGTGAAGCACAGGACCTTATCACATGCTTCCTTATGAGGGTGTACCCATGTAAACTGGTGTCGAGGGCCTATCAGCATTCAGTTAACACTCCCCGACCAGACACTCTCCTGGTGAAACAATGTAGTGATTTACCTACCATAAATCTCGTAACACCCTTTAACAACCATTGGGGAAAAATTTGCCAAATATTGGATAAAAACTGGGATATACTACTCAGTGAACCAAAGTTGGGTCATTTCATTAGCACCCGTCCGAAACTCATTGCCAAGCGAGCCAGGAATTTGAAGGACTGTCTTTCCCCCAGTCATTTCAAAAGATCCATCTTATTTCATCGAGTATTCGAGGTGGTAAATCATCTGATCAACTTCTTAGAAGGCAAGCAAGGTGGATTTATCAATTGCACAGTATGTCCTCACATGGTTTGAACGAGGAACTTCTGTTTACAGGATTTCATGAAAAGTGAACTGTTTAGGACATGGGCTATTATTCATCTGTATGTGTCTCTCCTCGCTAGGGGTAACATCAAGCTATGTATCTTGCCTGGTTGGGAGAAATACATAATCCGTTTACGCATGGATCGCGATACTCCTAATTTTTTATGGCCTGATTGCATCTCTTTTTTGTTTGTCTTACTTCCTATAGGCACCGACCATTGTTTGGAATACCACCTTGCTAGATGGTAAATGGACCTACCATGTTTGGGCAAGCACGGTTGAGCTACTCACCTCTCCAACATTGGAACAATGTTTTTGAAAACCTCAAGACTTTCTGTTTCATATGGCTAAACGTTTTTTTGCTCGCTGTATTGTTAAAAGAAGATAAAAATCGATATTTGTATATTGAATTTTGCTATTTTATTATGTGTCCCCATAACAAATTATTTCTCTCTTTCCACCAACATATGCCATCCTGCCCCATGGTCTGTTCACACACTCATGTGTCGTAGGACTCAGTTCATTAACCACTATCCATGTATTCGATTGTCTAAATAAGGTTGCTTATTTAATTCTATGGCATTGATCAAGAATTAGGATACATATTGGAACATTTGGCATGGTTAAACACGGTCAGAAACCTCTGTGTACACCAGTACACACCTACCATAAGATCTGTACTGTTACTTTTATATGCAGTTCTTCAACTCATTAGATACCTCTTGTGTGTGCATTTCAGATAATGTTAACCAGTTTAAGTGTCTTATATGTAATGGTCTATAAAATGTGTGCCCACATATCACACATTTATATGTCATGTCCTTGAGTACATATAAAACTTGTATCCGAGTACAGAATTCATCACACTTTTCATGCGTATTTGATGGCTTTTTTTAAGGTCTTCTCTTACCTAGGACATAATATAAGTATTCTGCGTAATTTCTCATAAACTTTGAACCCCTATAACTTCCTTATAATATTTTTTTCCCCAAATTGTGCTGATGTATAGTGAACATGTGGAAATGTTATTTATTAATTATTTTGTGTCAAATTTCTTGCCAGTTTAAGGGCGTAAAAATTCAAACTTTGAAAATTGCATAATAATAAATTTCCGATTATTTTTCACAAATAAATGCAAAAAATATTGTCCTAAATTTACCACTAACATGAAGCCCAATATATGATGAAAAAACAGTCTCAGAATCACTTGGATCAGTTGAAGCGTTACAGAGTTATAACCTCATAAAGTGACACTGGTCAAAATAGCAAAAAATTGCAGGGTCAAGTGCATCAAATGGGTGTGGATAGAGAATGGATGTGGTTTTCAAATGGGAGGGGTTTACAGAGAACCTGTTGTTAAAAATTTGAATCCCACCCCTGGGCATCACCTGGCACAGGCGCACATTCTCCTGACAGGGTTGGCTGCATGTATTTCTATACAGCTGAGACACTCCTGTCTGGAGAGTGTGCAGCCGTACTGGGTGATGCGATCTGAGTCTAGTGCGAGTCACTCGTCACTCGTGACTCCGGCCTATAAATGGAAACTTACCTTATTGCAGTGTTCCACAAATTCTGTCTTCAAGACCCACCAACAATGCATGACTTCAGGGTTTCCTTAGCATTCCACACGTGTTTATGCAGACAGGGCTGTATTCACTCATAATAGCTTTATTTTTAAGCACCTTACTAGCAATTTATCTTAAAATCTCATGTTTTTCTTGCATGCAGATTGATGTTGCAGATTTTCTGCATTAATTCTACTCCTATTAGCTAAATTATGTTACTTTTGTTTTTTTTCAGTCCATTATTTTACATGCGTTTTGTTGCATTTTTGACTTTGCAGTTTTTGTGACTTTTCGGTATGGTCATGTTTTAAATAAAGCGGCTTTGTTTTTGGTACTTCCTGGTATTCGACTTTGACAAAACTTTACAGTCATGTGTGGATTACATTTGTTTTTAGTGCGTCTCCGCAGAATATGCAATTTTTACTTGTGGATTTTCTGCATCTAACCCAATTCTGTGGGGAAAATCCACAAATAAATGAAATTGACATGTTGTGAATTTCAAAAATGCTCCACAAGTCCGTTTTCTTTGTGTTAAAAAAAAATGAGAAGTCTGAGCTCACATGTCCAGTGCTCATCCATTAGAATGGATTCAGCAGTAATCATTGGGCTAAAAAAGTTTTGCAGCTAGAACTTTTTAATTCATTTGAAAGAAACTAATGCCTGCTGGGTCCGTTTTTTTAACATGGGAGTCTATGAAAACACATAAATGGATTGCTATTTAGTTGGCAGTTTTTTCTTTCATTTGTAAGGGATCCATTTTTTCCTACCGGATGAGTTTCAAATGGAAGATAAATAGCCATTTTCCATAGACTCTAATGTTAAAAAAAGGATCCTGCTAAAATCTAATTTTTCAAAATGGAAATAAAACTTTTGTTTGCAGACGTTTTTTGACAACTGATCTCCGCAGGACCCGTTCTAACGGATGATTACAGGACACGTGATCTTAGCCTAAGTCTGCAGTCACTCGATATCACCTTCCGACCATGATGCTATAATGGACTATCTGTAACATATTTCCAACGTTGAAAGATGCCCTTTAGTTAAAAGGGTTGTCCGGTCTAAAATTATGTCTCCAGCCCCTCTATGTGCCACTCTATGTGACTGCAGACTCATAAATCCTTCCAGCGAATGCACTAGGAACATGCATAGCGCACAATTGCAGTGAAGTGGCCGCCATTCCTGGCACAGAAACCTGCAAATCCTCACAAAGCACAGTGCGTTCCCTGGGAAGATTTATAAGTCTGCAGTCACACAGTGACACATGGAGGGACTGCAGACTTATCACTAGAGTTGAGCGCGGTTCGCGGTTCGAGGTTCTCCAGTTCTAGGCTCGAGTGATTTTGGGGCCTGTTCTAGATCGAACTAGAACTCGAGCTTTTTGCAAAAGCTTGATAGTTCTAGAAACGTTCGAGAACGGTTCTAGCAGCAAAAAAACAGCTAATTCCTAGCTGGCTTTCCGCTGTAATAGTGTAAGTCACTCTGTGACTCACACTATTATGACATTTCAGTGTATAGTGTGCGGGAACAGCGCCTTCAGATCACTGCTGTTTGTATAATGGCGATCGCCATTTTTTTTTTTTTTCCTTGTCTTCCTTCCCTAAGCGCGCGCGTGTATTGGGGAGGGCCAGCATGTCAGCCAATCCCAGACACACACACAGCTAAGTGGACTTTTAGCCAGAGAAGCAACGGCATGTGTGATAGGATGTCCATGTCACATGTCCCTGCATTATAAAACCGGACATTTTCCTCCAGCACGCCATTATCTGCCTTCTGCGTCCTTGGTGTCAGACATCACTGGTGCAGCTCCGTCCTAAATCCTATCGCCCATACAGCTGTATGCGCTCCATCCACAGCGCTGGACAGCTTAGGGAGAGCACTTTCTATCAGTCCTTTTAAGGGCTCGTACCGGCAGGGTCAGAGCCATAGGTGACAGGTCCTGAAAACAGAGACAGCGTCTGTGTAGCTAAGGTCAGGGATTTCGTCGCTGCATTTCCCCATTAGGAGGGAATAGAAAGGCAGGCTTCCTTTCCTCTACCCAGAGCCCCACAATCCTGGCACTGTACCCTCCTGTCCTCTGCACACTCCAACTCATTATAACTAAGCCATTATACTAGCAAACAGTCAGTGTACCTAGTGGCATCCTAAACGTGGCTATTGGACTTTTGTCTAGTCACACTAGTGCAAAGATATTTGCAGCACGTCTGCCTGCATTGCACACTCAAACTCTTTTTAACTAAGCCATTATACTAGCAAACAGTCAGTGTACCTAGTGGCATCCTAAACGTGGCTATTGGACTTTTGTGTAGTCACACTAGTGGAAAGATATTTGCAGCACGTCTGCCTGCATTGCACACTCAAACTCTTTTTAACTAAGCCATTATACTAGCAAACAGTCAGTGTACCTAGTGGCATCCTAAACGTGGCTATTGTACTTTTGTCTAGTCACACTAGTGCAAAGATATTTGCAGCACGTCTGCCTGCATTGCACACTCAAACTCTTTTTAACTAAGCCATTATACTAGCAAACAGTCAGTGTACCTAGTGGCATCCTAAACGTGGCTATTGTACTTTTGTCTAGTCACACTAGTGCAAAGATATTTGCAGCACGTCTGCCTGCATTGCACACTCAAACTCTTTTTAACTAAGCCATTATACTAGCAAACAGTCAGTGTACCTAGTGGCATCCTAAACGTGGCTATTGGACTTTTGTGTAGTCACACTAGTGCAAAGATATTTGCAGCACGTCTGCCTGCATTGCACACTCAAACTCATTGTTACTAATACATTATAATACCAAAAATTGAGTAAACTTAGTGGCATACAAGAAGTGGCTGTTGTACTCCATTAATGCCCCACTGGTGCAAATCTATGTGCAGCACCTCTGCATGACACCCTCCTGCTCTGTTTTTAATAAGCTATAATGATAGCAAAAAATACTGCCATTTAGTGGCATCATAGAACTGGCTGTTGTATTCCATTAGTGCCCCACTGGTGCCAAGCTATTTCTAGCACCTCTGCATGACACCCTCCTGCTCTGTTTTTAATAAGCTATAATTATAGCACAAAATACTGCCATTTAGTGGCATCATAGAACTGGCTGTTGTATTCCATTTGTGCCCCACTGGTGCCAAGCTATTTCTAGCACCTCTGCATGACACCCTCCTGCTCTGTTTTTAATAAGCTATAATTATAGCAAAAAATACTGCCACTTAGTGGTATACAAAAAATGCCTGTAGGACTCCTTTATTGTGCCACTGGTGCGAAGCAATCTCAAGCACCTCTGCATTCTACACTCATGCCCATTTTGCTATGCTAATTTTATAGCAAACTCAGGGAATTCCTTGCTGCATTTGATCATTACGAGGGAAAGAAAGTGAAGCTTCTTTTACTGTCCTGGTACCCACAGAACACGGCCACTGTACCCATCTGTCCACTTTTGCCACGCTATTTAATTTGCACAAAGAGCTGACTCTTTTTCTGCCTTCCTAAAATTGTCTGGAATACTAAGTTAGTGTTCCTTTGCTGCCAAGCAAGGTACAACACATGTGCATTCTACACTCCTTTTCATTTCTGGAATGCAATTATTAACTGCAGGTAGTCCAGGCAATCTGTGACGAAGGTGCAGGCGTGGATATAATGTAGCCTGCATCCAATGATGGTTCTCTCGATGTCTGACAGCTCAACAATACCTTCTGTTTCCACTTCCAAAACAAGTGATGACCTGCCAATCACACTCCCTGTTGCGGGTTAAGGAGTGGAAGTTCAGTGTGAAAAACCATGTGTGACTGCTGTCCCCACAGTCACAGAGGATGAAGAGCACGCAGATGCACTTGATGGGGCAGGCGGTGGTTGCACAGGCACGCTAGTCCGCATTGTAGCACAGTGAAATTCACATTGCGACTTATGCTTCATTTTAAGTCGTGTACAGGGTGGGCTCCCCAGTATGCAGCAAAACCAGGCAAAAGGAAAAGGACTCTAGCCAGTTGGGTTGATAAATGATTGTTTAACTTTACCAAAACAAACAATAAGAACCATGCATACAATTAAAATAATTGAACAATCTATTCTGTTGCCTACTACCTGCTAATCCCTCTGTGTAGCAGCAATTGTGTGTTTGTGCGTGTGTGTGTGTGTGTGTGCGAACACGACTTACCAGTGGCGCATCACAAGAGCTTCCAAGTTATCTACCTAAACATAGACAAAACACATGACCCCCCCTGAATACCCTTGTTAGCTGAAGCCTCACAGATATTGCAGATGATAACAGTGTGAATGCAAACCACACAGCTCTGCAACACAGTCATGGAAATCTTGAAAAGCAACAGTCAATGCAAACATGTGTTGCTGTCCCTCTATGATTTAAACTGTACGTGACAATTTGACAGTGCAGAGGCAGCAAGTCTTATTGTCTATATAGTCGGCCTACCCAGAACAGATATGTGTTTTGCTAATAAAACAAAGTGTTTTGTGCCCGCATTATTGTCTGGGCACAGCCTACCGTACCCGGGTACTGTGATGTCCAGTTGCCAGAAATACAGACTTTACGCTCCTCTCACGGTAAACAGTATAGACAGCACTGTAAGAATGTTGGTCTGTGGCACAGGATGCTGCTCACTGACGTTACAGTGCTCATCATCAAAGTACAACACAACTCCCCTCACAATTGAACAAAGTGTTTCCGCGGTGGCTCCTTGCTGTAACACACACCTTTAGCTTTTCATTCTGTTCATAGACAGCATCTCCAAGTCCATCCCCGAAGAGCAATTTTCTATTGCTATAGTGACCAAAGGCAGATCCAAAAAAACAGCAGCCCCTTGTGTGTAGTCTGCAACAATGCATGCAATGAACGGCAAATAAGCATATTGCGTTGACAGTTGCTAAAGCTGAGCAATACACCTTCACGCTGTCAATTCATATCCATGTGATAATTCATATCCATGTGATACTTCATGGAGGAAGTACTCAAAAGTGTGAGTTTTTGCCTTCTACTTACAGATTGTTGACAAATCTTACAGATTCCATGACTTGGGTGATCCTTTGCGATGTCCAAAAATTCACAGGCTAGGAAAGGCTTACAGCCCATGCGACCTGCATAGCCAACACGACATCTGCTCAGAGTCAAAGTTGTGGTCCAGGATTCAGTTGTTGACGTGCTTCCAGTACTTTGTCTCTGGCCAGGAAGATGCAACGTAACCTCGTCGTCAGTAGCATCCTCCTCCACCTCCTCTCTCTGCTGACCTCATCGACTGGCTGACGTTGGTTTGACAGTAAGTGTTGTCTCCAACCTCATCAATAACCCTGTGTGTTTTCATTCCCCTCGTCCTGAGTCCTCCGAGACAACCTCTTCCTGCCCTGACCGAATAGTAAAGTTGTCCTTCCAATCAGGTATCTGGGCTCCTCATCATGTTCCCCATTGTCTCCACCAGGAGGATTTACTATTTGGAAATGAGGGTGTAGATTGGGCTCAGCACCTTCTTCATCGGGGCCTGGATCCCAGTCACAAAGCTTCAGGCTATCTGCGCAGATCATTTCCCCTGTCTCATGGAACTCGCTACCTCAACACGTTAGATTATCTGCTACACACGCAAGCTTCAAACTGAATCTGAAAACTCATCTGTTCAGAAATGACTATAACCTTCAATGACACCACCACCATACGTACTTGACGCTCAACCTAAACAACTCCTACTGTCTCCTCCCAAAAATCCTTTAGAATGTAATCCCGCAAGGGCAGGGCCCTCTTCCCTCTGTACCAGTCTGTCTATAGTTACTTGTATATGTATTCTGTATGTAACCCCCTTCTCATGTACAGCACCATGGAATCAATGGTGCTCTATAAATCAATAATGATAAAAATAATAATAACTTCCTTGTCTGTACTCATTGCAGCTTTGGAGCAGACCTCTGATTCCCAGGCTATAGTGCGACTGAACAGCTATGCAAACTCAACCATCTCTGTCACCCCATACTCAGCAGGGCTGGTGGAAACTTGAAAGCTGTTAGGAAGCAAGTGCGATTGGATTGACACCACAGAGGAATGGAGTATTTGGGATCTTGAAATTGGGGTGGAGGAGAGGCCACTTTATGGAGCAATTCAGATCCATTGAAGCAGCTGCTGATTTGGCCTCATCTACATTTGTTAGCGATGGTCGTGTCCATGAAAAAAGGGATCATATCAGATTATCCATGGGAAGAAGTACACCTGTTCTTTTGGATGTTATTTGTTGTTACAAAACGGTGACGCCTTAAACGCAAGCAGCCTGCTGCGGTTTCAGTTGCGCCCAGGCATCAGCTGCCATTTAGGCCTGTGCCTCGGGTTGTCCAGCTGGCTGCTTTCTCCTCCACGTGTAAGTGTGGAGAGGCAGCTAGTGCGCATGCGTGTGACGAATTACCCCAGCCGCAGCCTATCTCCAGTGTTTCGCCTAGTGAGTATGCTCAGCCTGACTGTGCCATTCCTGAGGCTAAGTCTTCATTTCAGGCTACAGCGCATGCTCCCACACTTAGTGCGAAAAGCCTCTTTGCACAGGTACTTGCACTCCGTGACGGGTCTAAGTCCTGTGTTGTGCATAGACACCATGCTAAAGCTGATAGTCTTTTTTCAGAGACTGTATTTCATGCAACTGACTATGGTCAGGCACTTACTGCATAAGAAACTAGGTCCGGTAATGAACTCTTTGGCCCTGTCCGTGGTGTGGGGGGCCCATTTAGACCACAGGGCATCAGGTGTCCTGACGATGTGGCCAGGCCACTCCCAAATGGCTTGCAAAGGCCCGCCCCTATGACTTGTCACCTCATTATTGATGGTCAGACGATGACTGGTGAGGTGTTTGGGTCATGACAGCCATGAGGTCATCATTGAAGTTGCGGTTCCAAATAGGACGCTAGTTATGCCACTCATGACGTGTCACTCTGCTTTTGTCTCCAGGAGGTGCATTGTGGTCCACCCTGGTTTGGGGCGGACCCAGGTTATAGAAGGTGCTGGAGACAACAAGGAGGTGCGCAGTCTTCTATTATGCTCCGAAAGAGCACACCTCCATGTGTTGAACCCATTGTGGCTTTAGGCCAGAGGTAGGCAGGGATAGGGCGTTGATGCAGGCCGCCACCACAGTTGGTAACGCAGAACGGTTAAGACCAGCTCCTGTCCTACAAGTCCTGCTTGTGCAGCCCAGTGGCATTAACAGGCCTGCTGCTGCTGATGCTCCTGCTGTTCACAGGTGTGGCCCCAATGCACACGGTCAGCGTACTGAATGGCCCCTGTGATGTTAACAGGGAGTTCCTGGGCTGGGTGGGCGTGTGGACCCTGTGACGCTAACAGGGCTCCCAGTCTCAAGATCCGAGTGGCGTCTAACTTGGTTCAGCCTACTATTAGTTTCATAGCCACACAGCTCTGTATCCTCCACCGAACCTTCCAGTTGCCAACCTCTCCTTTTCCATCTGGGAGCATGGTGGACACTGACTGCTGATGGGGATATATACCTTTCTCTTTCTTTTCTTATTAATTTTCGTTATATAGCTGTAACATAGTATATACCACCTTATCCAAATCTGCCAGTCCCACCGTAACAGATGGTGTTTCTTCATCAAATGTTACTTTTGCTTAACCACCAAACCCACGGACCAAAACTTTTTTCCCCTTTCCAACACACCTGTTCCCCTTTTCACCCGCATCTGTCCCTTTTCAACTCATTTTGTATATGACCAAAAGTGCAACTCTGCAGGGACACCGTACTCAATGGCATCTCAGCACAACAGCCACCCCTCGGTCCCTCAGATGTGGACAAGTAAAAGACCATTTCCTCCTATCCATGACAAACCGTTGAGATTCACTCTGTGCAGCACTGGTGTTTAGTGGAAAAGCAGATCGAAGATTGCGTAACACCTTCTGAAGATACTCCTGTACACGTGCGTCCCTTTATATGGCAGGAATTATTTCGCCAAATTTTGTCTTGTATCGGGGATCTAACAGTGTGGCAACCCAGTAGTTAGCATTACTTCGAATTCGTACAATCCGAGGGTCATGTTGTAGGTAGTGCAGCAAGAAGACGCTCATGTGTCTTGTGCATCCAGGAGGACCAAGTCCTTGGTGTGTTGGTGGCAGAGAGGTGAGAATCGTGCCTCCTTCCTCTGCCCTCTCCCCCCAACCTCGCACAACCGAAATGTGAGCAAGCTCTCACTCATCTGCTGAGTCTTCCATGCCCATCGCAAGTTCGTCCTCCATTTCTTCATGGCTCCTGCACCTTCCTCAACAATTTTTGCTGATACTATGCGCCCTTGTTAATCCCTATCCCCCACCATAACTGCTGCCTAGGTGCCGCTTACCGTATGGACCTTGTAGATCTTATTATCCCTTCTGCATATGACTCCTCCTGTACTTCCTCACCTTCCTCTTGGACCAATACCTGACTCCGAATAATGCTTACAGTGTGCTCCATCATGTAGGTGACCAGAATTGTCACGCTGAGAATGGCATTGCCAGTGCTAAACATCTTCGTCGACATTTGTAAACTGTGTAGAAGGGTGCATAGGTCCTTGATCTGACACCACTCCAGCAGCGTGATCTGCACCACCTCTGGATCAAGTTAGCCCAGGGTATACGTCATACCGTATTTCAGCAGGGCTCTGCGGTGCTGCCACACACGCTGCAACATGTGCAGATTCCAATTCCTGCGTGTCGGAACATCGCATTTCCGGCGTTTAACTGCCAGACCCTAAGACTTCCGGAGCGATGAAAGTTGTTGAGCTGCTGGGTGCGAAGGATGAAAGTGACCACATAGCAGCGTGCCCGCTGCACAAGGCCATGTAGGCCGGGATGGTATTTTAAAAATTGCTGGAGAATCAGATTCAACACGTGAGCCATACAAGGCCCGTGTGTCACATTGCCCTGACGAAGGGCCGCAGACAGGTTTGCATCATTGCCGCACACGGCTTTTAAGTCACCAACGTAGTCCACTCAATCAATTTGTACTCTGGTCCCAATGGGAAGACACCATACCCTATTTTAGGCCCCTCCTGTCTGCAGACCACTGCCAGACAAAGCTATGAACCTCTTGTTACTGTTACCCCTAGTTCAGTTTTATGAGTTTGTGTGCTTGTTACCTGACTACGTTTCCTGCTTGCTGTTTATGTACCTCGTTGGCCGATCCGCATTTCACCTCTGCTTGTTTTCTGATTAAGTCCTGGCCATCCCATTCTGTTCCTCTTCCTCAATTAATGTTTTTGAACCTGCATGACTACTATTCTCTGGAACTGCAGCCTTCCACAGGTATTGATCAACGTGGGCCCTGTGTAATTCCAAATCACTGTATAGGGGTTAAAGGGTTTCAGGGTTCTGGGTGTCCAGCTTGGTGAGTGACTTGCCTCTAGCCTATCCTTTACAGCCCATCTGAGTGTGTCGATCCAGGCAGGCGTTACACCGTGCCTTCTGCAGAAGGCCATGTAGCCAGGGATAGTGTTTTAAAAATTGCTGAACAACCAGGTTCAACACGTGAGCCATACAAGGCACGTGCGTCACATTGCCCTGAAGAAGGGTCGCAGACTGGTTTGCATCATTGTCGCACCCGACCTTCCCTGACTGCTGGTTGACTGTAGACAACCATTGATGAAACTCGGTCTCACTCTCCAGAGCTAACCGTCCACAATTCCTCAGCGGTGTCTTACATTTCCCCTACATTTCAAAGTAAACATTTGACCGCATGATGGCCTTGAGCTCTGCTGCCAGCATAGTAAGGAGGTGTGTGGGATTCCTTGGGCGCAGTTACAAGGAAGGGTGGCCTGACCACACAGGGTTTGGGCCGAGGTGGAGGACCCACACGAGGTTGAGGAGGCAGAAGCAGTGGATGAACTTGTACATACAGAGGAAGGATTGACACACAAGTCGTGGGGACGGCAAGACTTGTACAGAAAACCCTTCTCCATCTCTCACCATAGTTACCCAGTGCCCAGTCAGCAACATGTAACTCCCCTGTCCATGCTTACTGGTCCAAGTATCTGTGTTGAAATGCACCCTGTCACACACAGAGTTTCTCAAGGAATCGGTGAGGTTCTGTGGGACCTACTGTGGTAGCGCGGGCACGCCTTTCTTGGTGAAGGAGTGACAACTGGCCATCGGCTCTTGGGGCACTGCAATGGGCATAAGGTCTCGAAAATCCTCGGTCTCAAAAGGGTGTAAAGGCAGCCTTTCTGTTGCCAACAAGTTGCAGATGATGAAACTCAACCTCTTAGGCATGTCATGCCCTTCGAAAATCATGTAAAACATAGCGAGGGGACTCCAACCACAGTCTCCCTCGTTTCCACTAATTGGGCCACACACACCCTACTTGACTGGCATCAGTTGACCCCCATTTTCAAGATGAAAAAGATGCTTTGCATGAAGCACTCTCAAAAATACGCGTGCCTTTGCCGTCCCCTGGCTGACCCAGGGGAAGAAAAGTCATCTGAGAGCCATGACTTGTTCATCTTGGTTCTTTTAGAAACACAGCGAGGGGACTCCAACCACAGTCTCCCTCGTTTCCACTAATTGGGCCACACACACCCCACTTGACTGGCATCAGTTGACCCCCATTTTCAAGATGAAAAAGATGCTTTGCATGAAGCACTCTCAAAAATACGCGTGCCTTTGCCGTCCCCTGGCTGACCCAGGGGAAGAAAAGTCCTCTGAGAGCCATGACTTGTTCATCTTGGTTCTTTTAGAAACACAGCGAGGGGACTCCAACCACAGTCTCCCTCGTTTCCACTAATTGGGCCACACACACCCCACTTGACTGGCATCAGTTGACCCCCATTTTCAAGATGAAAAAGATGCTTTGCATGAAACACTCTCAAAAATACGCGTGCCTTTCCCGTCCCCTGGCTGACCCAGGGGAAGAAAAGTCCTCTGAGAGCCATGACTTGTTCATCTTGGTTCTTTTAGAAACACAGCGAGGGGACTCCAACCACAGTCTCCCTCATTTCTACTAATTGGGCCACACACACCCCACTTGACTGGCATCAGTTGACCCCCATTTTCAAGATGAAAAAGATGCTTTGCATAAAGCACTCTCAAAAATACGCGTGCCTTTGCCATCCCCTGGCTGACCCAGGGGAAGAAAAGTCCTCTGAGAGCCATGACTTGTTCATCTTGGTTCTTTTAGAAACACAGCGAGGGGACTCCAACCACAGTCTCCCTCGTTTCCACTAATTGGGCCACACACACCCCACTTGACTGGCATCAGTTGACCCCCATTTTCAAGATGAAAAAGATGCTTTGCATGAAGCACTCTCAAAAATACGCGTGCCTTTGCCGTCCCCTGGCTGACCCAGGGGAAGAAAAGTCCTCTGACAGCCATGACTTGTTCATCTTGGTTCTTTTAGAAACACAGCGAGGGGACTCCAACCACAGTCTCCCTCGTTTCCACTAATTGGGCCACACACAGCCCACTTGACTGGCATCAGTTGACCCCCATTTTCAAGATGAAAAAGATGCTTTGCATGAAGCACTCTCAAAAATACGCGTGCCTTTCCCGTCCCCTGGCTGACCCAGGGGAAGAAAAGTCCTCTGAGAGCCATGACTTGTTCATCTTGGTTCTTTTAGAAACACAGCGAGGGGACTCCAACCACAGTCTCCCTCATTTCCACTAATTGGGCCACACACACCCCACTTGACTGGCATCAGTTGACCCCCATTTCAAGATGAAAAAGATGCTTTGCATGAAGCACTCTCAAAAATACGCGTGCCTTTCCCGTCGTTTGGCTGACCCAGGGGAAGAAAAGTCCTCTGAGAGCCATGACTTGTTCATCTTGGTTCTTTTAGAAACACAGCGAGGGGACTCCAACCACAGTCTCCCTCGTTTCCACTAATTGGGCCACACACACCCCACTTGACTGGCATCAGTTGACCCCCATTTTCAAGATGAAAAAGATGCTTTGCATGAAGCACTCTCAAACATACGCGTGCCTTTCCCGTCCCCTGGCTGACCGAGGGGAAGAAAAGTCCTCTGAGAGCCATGACTTGTTCATCTTGGTTCTTTTAGAAACACAGCGAGGGGACTCCAACCACAGTCTCCCTCGTTTCCACTAATTGGGCCACACACACCCCACTTGACTGGCATCAGTTGACCCCCATTTTCAAGATGAAAAAGATGCTTTGCATGAAGCACTCTCAAAAATACGCGTGCCTTTCCCGTCGTTTGGCTGACCCAGGGGAAGAAAAGTCCTCTGAGAGCCATGACTTGTTCATCTTGGTTCTTTTAGAAACACAGCGAGGGGACTCCAACCACAGTCTCCCTCGTTTCCACTAATTGGGCCACACACACCCCACTTGACTGGCATCAGTTGACCCCCATTTTCAAGATGAAAAAGATGCTTTGCATGAAGCACTCTCAAACATACGCATGCCTTTCCCGTCCCCTGGCTGACCCAGGGGAAGAAAAGTCCTCTGAGAGCCATGACTTGTTCATCTTGGTTCTTTTAGAAACACAGCGAGGGGACTCCAACCACAGTCTCCCTCGTTTCCACTAATTGGGCCACACACACCCCACTTGACTGGCATCAGTTGACCCCCATTTTCAAGATGAAAAAGATGCTTTGCATGAAGCACTCTCAAAAATACGCGTGCCTTTCGCCTCCCCTGGCTGACCCAGGGGAAGAAAAGTCCTCTGAGAGCCATGTCCACATTGTCAGTGGACAGACGCGTGTGCTTATCTGCCAGCAGACCCCCAGCAGCACTGAAGACAGGTTCCGAGAGAACGCTGGCTGCAGGACACGACCAGATCCCCAAGGCGTACGTGGCGAGCTCAGGCAATTTATCCAGATTGGAAGCCTAAAATGAGCAGGGCTCAAGTTGCACAATAATGGAATCGATGTTTCCTTGCATATACTCATATATCTGTGTGTCCTCCTCTTTTTCCTTGTCCAGCTGTTTTGTTTTTGCATGAGTATATGTCCTTGTCACTTTCCCATGTGTTTGTGTTGTGTTGTGAGTTGTTTGTCACCTTTTGGACTTCTTTGAGGGTGTTTTCTAGGTGTTTTTATGTGTTTGTGATTGCCTGCCATTGTTTCCTATGCAGTTCGAGTTCGGTTCGTCGAACGTTCGACGAGCCGAACTCGAACGGGACCTCCGTTCGGCGAACCGACCTCGAGCCGAACCGGGACCGGTTCGCTCATCTCTACTTATCACATTTGACCAAACAACTCCTTTATCCTAAGGGACATATGCTACAGATAGTCCAATGTAGCATCATGGTCACAAAGCAACACAGTGACTGCAGACTTGTGGATTTAGCCCAGATGACTCCTTCAAGCTATAATCCACTAACAAAGTTCTGGTTGCAGCCATACTGGTTATCCCCCAGCTTTTCCAGATACAGATTATTAGAACAACTGAATTGGACAGATTATATATGCAGTTTTCCAGATACAGATTATTAGAACAACTGAATTGGACAGATTATATATGCAGAAACCAGGGATATGGGGTACTCTATCCCGAGCAGAGTCTCTCTTGGGAATGTCACAGTGGTGGCTGTTACCCAGTTCCATGCCCTGGGCCTTTTTTGTAATGGGGATATTTACAGGGGATTGGTGAGTAAAGTTTACTCGTGACGCCACTTGTTGCGGCTATATGTAGGGAGCCACCGCTGCAAAATGTCTCTACTGGGGCTGATGGTATTAGCAGCTAGTATGGTAGTCCCTCCGCAAGTAGGGTACAATTAGGGACATTGTGATTCATGTTTGGCCATAGTTCACTCTCTGCAGCTGCCCCATAGTTTAAGAATAGGACAATAGAGCCATAGCTCTCAGAATACAGATACTGCATAATCCCTGGATAGGAGGAACTGGCAGTGTAGAGTGGCAGTGCACACTGGCAGGGTAGAGTGGGAGTGAGCAATGGTAGGACAGTGTAAAGTGGCAGAGCACAGTGGCAGGGCACATTGGCAGGGCACAGGGCAAGGTAGAGTAGAGAGGCAGGGCAGGGTACAGTGGCAGAATACAGTGGCAGGGCAAAATGGCAGGGCAGGGTAGGGTGGCAGGGTAGAGTGGCAGGGTAAAGTAGCAGTGCACAGTGGCAGGGCGCAGGGTACAGTGGCAGGGCACAGTGGCAAATCACAGTGGCAAATCACAGTGGCAGGGCAGTTCACACTGGCAGGGTAATGCCACTGACCTGCAAATCCCTGATCTTGCTCTCCTAACCATCAGGTCTAGAGACAGACCAGGTATCTCACTATCCAGACTTACAGGACCCAGGACCCTGCAGAGCACAAGGAGGAGGGGATTGTGTCATGAATATGAGAAGCAGGACACCTATACCAGGGTCCAGTCCTCCGGTGATATGTTCCCTCCCTCTCCCCAGGGAAATGATGTTGCCATCCTGAGCCTCCTGCACGCTCCTTCACACAACAGGAGCACACCAAGTAGAGCTCTGTACTTACACTCTGCTGCAGAAAGGTGTCATCAAGCTGGCAGGTGATGACTGGAGGGGGGAGCTTCCTTCTCCTCAGTGCGTCCTCCTCTATTCACTGTATACAGTGTGCATGTAGCCTGTCTTCTGACAGGTGAAGCATCGCATAGCAGCCCCTGCTGACTGCTGCTCCACCAACCTTTCTTTTTCTCACTGCTCCTTATTGCCTCTCTCTGCAAGGCACTCTGTATGAACCTTCCCCCCCCCAAGGAAAAGCAACATAATTGCTTAATGTCTGTAGCAAGACAGATAAGACAGTTAAAAAAAAAAAGTTTTTTTGCCCCACTAGGTGGCACTGCCCCCTCAATGCACTGCCCTAGACACATACCCTGGGTGTAGGTGATTAAATTATCACCTGTGAAATACTGAAGAAATTCTGAAAACATACACTGTTGGTGGATCTTGAGGACTGGAATTGGGGAACACTGCCCTATTGTAATTACATTTATTACACCAACCCTCTTTTTGTTGGAACATGCCCCAAAAGTATAGGTAAAATATATATTTGTACAATGTTAGTCAGTAGATAGATACAAAAAGTGTAAAAGAACTGAGAGGCCTCAGTGGTTGATACCTTTTAATGGCTAACTAAAAAGATGGTAATAATAGCAAGCTTTCAAAACTACTCAGGTCTCTTCATCAGACTCAGTATAACACAAAATCTGAAGAGTCACATATTTATACACAACAGGACATAGAATAGTGCAATAAATAAGACAAGTGAAGTAAAGCAGAACTATCAGTATGGGAAAGGGACAAACAGTTGTGGCAGTAAATATTGCAGCAGTTCATAAATAAGGAGTGTGAAAGTTTCATTGTCCTCTGATTGAGGTCTGGTCCAGACTTGCGATGCCCCAAAATGGTCTGAGGAGCACATTTCTTAAATGATGTAAAAAGACATAAATCTATGTGATCAGGGTCACAAAAATATTTGGCCACAAGTAGATCTATCATTTGTTCTCTAATTTTGTGTCAATGAGAATTTGTCCTTGTTCTGAGTTGTTGTCCTGTGTCCCCTACATACAGAGCCCCAGTTGGACATTTAGTACATATAATTAAGTACACCACATTAGTTGTGGTGCAGCTGAAGGTACCTGCGATCTTGTAGTCCTGATGTGAGCTAGGAATCTTTATTTTGTCCGTTGTCAATATAAATTAACAGGTTTTACATTTTTTCTGGTTGCAGGGAAATATTCCTGTTGTGGGAGAGGACAGGGAGTTGCTGACGATGATGCTTCTTAGATTCGGGGGCTGTCTAAAACACAGAAGTGGGGGGTCTGAAAAAATAGATTTTAATCGGGCAACTTTTTTCAATAATGGCTTTAATTTCCATGCAGCTCCTCTTACCCTACAATCCAAATCTAGAGGTGTTATTACATGATGTACCCAGTTGGTTTCATCTTTAGTTCTATAATGTAGGAGATGATTTCTTGATATTCTGGTGGCTCTTGTAATCTGGTTTTCAATTGGTAGCCTTGATTCAAAAAGGTCTTTCTGAGGTCCTCGAGGTGATTGTCTCTATCTGTAAGATTGGAACATATACGATTGTATCTGATGGTCTGACTGTACACAGTAGAGTTTTTTTTATGTGTTTTGGATGAAAACTGTCCCATTTCAGGTATGTTGGATGGTCAATTTTTTCTTCTGGTACAGGGATGTCTCTATTTCATTGTTCCATAGTTTAATGATGCTGTTCAAAAAGTTAATTTCAGTGCAGGAGTAGTTGAGTGTTAAGTTGATGATGGGATAAAACTTGATTATAGTGTTCATGGAAGATCTTCAGCTGCTGCTCAGACTCTGTCCAGATGATTAAAATATTCTCAATCTACCAGTAATAGGCCAGAGGCCTGATAGGACAAGGGAATAAAAAGTCACTTTTAAGCTTGGCCATGAAAAGATTTGCATTTTGTGGTGCCATTTTGCTTCCCATTGCTGTTCCAGTCTCCTACCCCACAAAAAAGACACGGACAAGGGAGAATGAAACTTCGAACACACTGCACTCAAACACAAAGAGGAGACAATATGTGTACAGGGGAATAAAGAAACCAGTAAGGAATAAACTCACAATAGGGGAATGTTCACACCACGCAGAACAGCAACTGTTGTTCACCCTGAACGGAATGACCATTTACACAGGAATCTCTGAAGCTAAGCTGAAGCTATCTTCAGTGATCTTATACTACACTACCCAGCCTTAAATAGGGAGAGACCAGCTGTGGATGGTAATTAGCAACCCGGCTCTCAGAAAAGCTGCACACAGCTCCAAGAAGAACTAACTTGTGCATGGCTGGGAGCAGTGAAACAACTCAGCCGATACCCAGCAAAACTGAGCACTTAAGAGAGACCAGGTTGCCTGTCAAACTTTGCAATGTGAACAGAGTCCAACGCCATAGCAGTAATCTGCATGTGCGGACCTGGACTTGCGCATGACAGTTTGATGGTATAACACATTGACACTACTCTTTGGGGAAACACATTGGGAAAGTAGATTGGAGATCATCCTATTTTATTGATGCATGTATGACCAATGCGATGCCTGGCCATTAAGGTTTTTATAATATCCTACTGAGACATTTCAGATATATTTCTAATACCCTATTAGAGGAGTGAGAAGACTATTATTAACAGGTTTTTGGATATGGATACCCTATTGGGGAATCCTAATGTTTTTAAGATATTACTTATATTACCTTATTGGGGTAAACATTTAAAACAGGGGCCATAGAACTCAATTTTCCTTATAAGATGTTCCTGAATAGAACCTTTGAAGCAAATTGTTTTATTCAGCCAAAATACTTAAATGCATATTGTGATAAATAATTTGTTGCACTTGTATAGTAAGTATGTAACTGTGTCATTGTGCTGCTTGGCAAAACCCTGGTGTAAGATTGCAATGTTGGTTCTTTGACAACATGGCTGTGTAGCAAACATCATGATTATCCTCTGCAGATTTCAACAAACTTTGCATAAATCAATAGTAGAAGAAACTTTGTAATATATGTTATCAGCAAAACTTCCTTCATTCTTCACCTATGAGCCCCATCGCCCACCACAGGAATTTATCATTCACATTAAGAAATAGCTCAAATCCATGTTGCTTAATCAAAAGAGAAGGATAGCACAGTGAGGTGTCAGGTTATGCAACCTACAGTTACTTGAAGGAAAATGGAAAAGGAGGATGAGAGAGGAGCAGAGCCAGAAAGAAGCACAAAAACATATGGGCTGAACTTTAGAGCAAGTATTTTATCTTATGCCAAAGCTGCATTCACAGTTACACTAATAAGTATTGCTGAGTAATTTCCTCCATGTCTCTGGTGTTTCTGTCTGTGTGCTAACTAAGGAAAAAATAATTTATATATATATTTTTCTGTATTCGGACAAATGAGCCAGCAGGGGACATTATTATTTTCCATTGACGTCATATATTCATGCGTCTTAGGTAAAACGCATTGCTCATGTATTACGGTGTTAACTATAAACACTATAATGGAATATCGGCAAGCAAAACTAGCAATTCGCACACACATGATTAAAAACTCACGTCCAAGCCTGAACTTCCTACTGCCTTAGACTCAATAATGTATCCTGAATCACCCCTTTATCCTCAACCCTGAATCAACAAAAATGTTAGCACATGAAATGTTCATTTCCCACTTAATCTACAGCAATAGCCTCCTCCGTGGACTTCGAACTAATACTCTTTTATCCCTCCAGTCAATTCTTAACTGTGCTGCCCATTTAATATTACTCTCTCCTTGATCATTTGCACTTCTGCCCTCTACCAATCCCTTCATTGGCTTTGAATTGCCACGGAAATCCAGATTTAAATTGCTGCTGATATAGAAGTGTTAAGATCTTTCAAGGTTTCAAATTTGGTCTAGTATTTTCTTATCTTATATGCGATATTCTGAGAAACTGTTGTAGCACCCCTGGGGTATCAGGTGCCACAAAATATGTAACCAACAGTGGACAACCCAAACCCTGGAATACCAGTGCCAGTAACAACACAAGACACAAGCACACAACCCCTTTTCCCTGTCTGGAGACAGCTTAGAGATGGGCCTGATGGAAACCGCCTATTGGAAAGAGCTCATCCAATCCGTAAGCCAGAAACCCGGGAGGTGGAGGGGCTGGAGTTGAACAGAGAGCAGGCGGGAACTGAAGTCAGATAAGAGCAAGGAAGACGCGAGCGAGGTTGGGGTCAGTTAGAGGGAGGAGTTAAGCATGAGAAGACATTAGTACAGTGTAAGGAGGTGAAAGTGAGAGAAAGTGAGGAGAAAGGTGTTAAAACCTGAAGAAAGAACTTGAGCTAAAACAGGAGGAGAGTTGTTGTGAAGTAAGGAACCAGTACTCAAGGAACCAAGGGTTGCCAGAGGAGTGCGGGACCAGTACTCACAGAACTAAGCTCAAGGAGGGGGTGCAGAACCCTTGAAAGGGAGTACGCATCAAGCTACCTGTTAAATCTGCCAGGTGAAGGGATCATCAGGGTCCCTCACCAACCTGAGTGTCCGGAGCAAAGCAGCAAAGAGGGGACCTGGGGACAGGGACAGGAGTCCAACCCATTAAAACTGTCCAGGCTGCCTGCTATATGGGCCAAGACTGTGAAACGGTGGGGATCCCAAGATGCTTTAGGCCACAGGGACCCATCAAAAACTAAAGTGTGTATGGAGGATAGCTCACCAGGTCACCAACTGGCACTGGGAACAAAGGGTGAGGGAACACCTGAAAACCAGCACCACCAGGATACTGGTACCAAAACAGTGAGTAAAAACCAATTTAAACTGCAATCCCTGTGTGGCTTGAATCCTTTCTACCTTGGTGCATCATTAGCTTAAACCGCACACTACAACCACCATCATCCTCTTCTGGGGACTAGCCCTGCTTGTGGAGGGCCTGAACACCTGAGCTGCATTATACTACCTGCCCCAGGCAGACCACGCAGCGGTGGCTCCCACAAAATATCCACAACCCACAAGTGGCGTAGTCAAAAACTCTTTTATGTATTTTATTTTTATTTTTCCACTTTTTTTCACCCTTTCTTCGGATCGACCCCCTGGTCATGGAGCGGGGCATTGGTCGCAAACCACAACTCCCTGTTTACCGCACGCTCGGGACCGAGTATCCCACTGCCCTGGGGTGTCACACTGTGTTACGGGTAGTATACTAGGAGATGTATGATACCTGGCTGTTAAAAAGGACATTTTTCAACTTCTGCATTATCAACTCCTTTGGAGATAACAGATTAAGCCCATGGCCCTGCAACAGCGACTACCTACTACCTCACCAACTGACCTGCCAGCAACCTCTCACAGAAAATACAAACATTACTATCAAACCAAAGCAACATGGGCAGGAAAAGAACTTGAAAAGAGGCAATAACAAACCAATCCATCAATTCTTCAACATAGACCAAGAAAGGTCATAAGATGGCTCTGAAGATTTCCCAGATCTAGTCAAAATCAATCCCAAACAATGCAGAGAAAGATAACCAACTCCCTGACCCATAGTTTTACCTCTTTGACTTTCTTTACTAAAGCGGGCTTTACACGCTGCGACATCGCTAGCCGATGCTAGCGATGGCGAGCGTGATAGGACCCGCCCCTATCGTTATGCCGATATTTGGTGATCGCTGCCGCAGTGAACATTATCGCTACGGCAGCGTCACACGCACTTACCTGGTCGGCGGCGTCGCTGTGACTGCCGAACAATCCCTCCCTCAAGGGGGAGGAATGTTCAGCATCACAGCGACGTCACCGCGACGTCACTAAGCGGCCGGCCAATCAAAGCGGAGGGGTAGAGATGAGCGGGACGAACATCCCGCCCACCTCCTTCCTTCCTCATTGCTTTCGTGTGGCAGGTAAGGAGAGGTTCCTTGTTTCTGCGGCGTCACACGTAGCGATGTGTGCTGCTGCAGGGACGAGGATCAACTTTGCCCATGCGATAGCAGCGATATTTGAGAATGGACCCCTGTCAACAAGGAGCAATTTTGGACGTTTTTGCAATGATCCAAAATCGCTCCTAGGAGTCACACACAACGAGATCGCTACAGCGGCCGGATGTGCGTCACAAAATTTGTGACCCCAACGAGATCGCTGTAGCGATCTCGTAGAGTGTAAAGCCCGCTTAAAGGTACCGTCACACATAATGAGATCGCTGCTGAGTCACGGTTTCTGTGACGCAGTAGCGATCCCGTTAGCAATCTCGTTATGTGTGACATGTACCAGCGATCAGGCCCCTGCTGTGAGATCGCTAGTCGTTGCAGAATGGTCCAGGCCATTTTCTTCAAAGGCGATGTCCTGCTGGGCAGGACACATCGCTGTGTTTGACACTGTGTGACAGGGTCCCAATGACAGCAGAGATCGTTATACAGGTCGCTACTGTGACCTGTATCGTTCCTGCATCGTTGATACAGTCTGACTGTGTGACATCTCACCAGCGACCTCCCAGCGACTTACCAGCGATCCCTATCAGGTCGCATCGTTTTCGGGATCGCTGGTAAGTCATTGTGTGTGACTGGACCTTAAGACTTTTCAAAACTCAATAAAAGTCTTTCAAAGCTAAGCCCTTCTACCTCAAAGTAGAATTTTTCCCAGCAATGGGAAACTATCATTTTTCAGGTGAGCTTACGGAAAAATGCTCAAATCCATTATCCTCAGTACACAAGTCAAGCATGTCCGAGCGTCAGACTGCTCATTTCAAGTACCAAGCATCTGATCATAGCATTTTCTTAGTAACTTGACTATTAACATGTACCCTAATCTATTTTCTGATGTGCAAATAATGCATTGTATATATGCAAAATTTAGGGTTTTTTTTCAAATTTATTTACAATTTATTAACAAAGAAAAGGGCCACTTCATTTCACTTTATAGTAATTTGGATAACATTATGTTCATCAAAATAAAATCTTTCAAAAATATTGAATTTGAGGGTAATACAATTAGAAGTCTGGAAAGCCCAGATTACATTGACATATGATGTTTAGCTTTTTGTGGAACAGCTTTTAGCAGAGGTGTAACTACAATAGGTGAAAGGCTTGCAATGGCATCCAAGCACATGAGCCTAATGGTTCCCAAAAGTTCTTTTGGCTTAAGGTGAAGGAAATAAGTATTTGATCCCTTGCTGATTTTGTAAGTTTGCCTACTGACAAAGACATGAACACATGTAACCACATATACCACATATTTTGTTTAAGATACTCAGGATTTTCTCTGACTCAGATTGTATGAGCCAGAGACTGGGGATTGTTCCATCTCCCTGGTACATTTCCTTGGGGGATACGGACCAGCTTAAATACATCCACCAGGCCGGCTAACTGATAGAGTATCTGTGTATGGGCTGGTTAATAAGTTTTTTCTGACTCAGACTGTGAGCCAGAGACTGGGGATTTTCCATCTCCCTGGTATATTATTTTGGGAGATACGGACCAGCTTAAATATAATATATGTCTTAGACCACGACCCCATATATACATAATATGATATGTATCACATATGTGGTTTGCCAGCCACACGGGGACAGAAAGACCAAGGGATGGTGACGCTTATTATGAGTAATTTGTCTAATTCACTAGGATAATAATTATATGTGGTTGATGTCGGCGCCTTTTGGTCTGTCTGGCACTCTGTATACAAACTATTAGCTAAACCTCCACACATACAGTGATCTTTAATATATTATAATTGTATGTAGACTAATGATCCCTGATCAATATGATCTTTTCTACTAATATGAGGGACCTTGCCGGCCCCCACTCACCTTCTCCCCAATGAATGGGAGTCGCAGTTGTATTTCTTCTTACCTTGCTGTGCCCTACTGTCCATATCTGTATTTTTAATAACTTTTGCTATAAATAGAAATGTATCTTTTAAGGAATATGAGCATCATATGTATTCTTCTTTAGGATATAAGTGGTTTCAAAGACATGAACAGTCTATAACTTTAAGTGTAAGTTAATTTTAATGGTGAGAGATAGAATATACAAAATATAATCCACAAAATCACATGGTCACATGGTATAAATTATATAACTTTATTTGCATTTTGCAGAGAGAAATCAGTATTTCATCCTCTACCAACCATTAAGAGTTCTGGGAGACCACTTAGATGCTCCTAATCAACTCGTTACCTGCATTAAAGACAGTTGTCTTAAATTGTCACCTGTATAAAAGACCACAAACTCAATAGTTAAAAAGACTCTAACCTCCACAACATGGGCAATACCAAAGAGATTTCTATGGATGTCAGGGACAAGATCATAGACCTGCACAAGGCTGGAATAGGTTACAAAACCATAAGTAAGACGCTGAGTAAGAAGGAGACAACTGTTGATGCAATAGTAAGAAAAGAGAAGAAATAAAAAATGAGTGTCAATCAACGTCGATCTGGCGCGCCATGAAAAATCTCACCTCATGGGGTATCCAGGATCATGAGGAAGGTGAGAGATAAGCCTAAGACTACATGGGGGAAACTTGTTAATGATCTCAAGGAAGCTGGGACCACTATCAGCAAGAAAACCATTGGTAACACATTACGCCGTAATGGTTTAAAATCCTGCAGTGCCCACAAGTCCCATCTGAAATTTCCCAAAGAACACCTGGATGATTCTGAGAGTGATTGGGAGAATGTGCTGTAGTTAGATGAGACAAAAATTGAGCTCTTTGGCCTTAACTCAACCCTTGATGTTTGGAGGAAGGGAAATGCTGCTCATGACCCAAAGAACACCATCCCCACTGTCAATCATGGAGGTGGAAACATTACGTTTTGGAGGTGTTTCTCTGCTAAGGGCACAGAACTACTTCACCGCATCAATGGGACAATGGATGGAGCCATGTATCGTAAAATCCTGAGTGACAACCTCCTTCCCTCCGCGAGAACATTAAAAATGGGTCCTGGCTAAGTATTCCAGCATGACAATGACCCAAAACATACAGCCAAGGCAACAAAACAGTGGCTCAAAAAGAAGCACATTAAGGTCATGGAGTGGCTGTGCCAGTCTCCAGACCTTAATCGTATGGAGGGTTCTGAATCTCCAAGTTTCCAAGCAATAGCCTCAAAATCTTAATGATTTAGAGATGATCTGCAAAAAGAAGTGGACCCAAATTCCTCCTGATATGAATGCAAACCTGATCATCAACAACAAAAAAAGTCTGACAGCTGTGCTTGCCAACAAGGCTTTTGCGACCAAGTATTAAGTCTTGTTTGTCAGAGAGATTAAATACTTATTTCTCTCTGCAAAATGCAAATAAATTTACTGTATATAATTTAAACAATGTGATTTTCTGGATTTTATTTTGGATATTCTATCTCTCACTGTTAAAATTCACTTACCCTTAAAATTATATCCTGTTCATGTCTTTGTCAGTGGGCAAACTTACAAAATCAGTAAGGGATTATTTCATTCACTGTATATAAAACCACCAAAACTATTAAAGACTTGCAAAAATTGGGGATCCCGCTGAATCTTTTACATTGGGGCCAAGGTGGTTAAGTTACGCTACTGGCTTGTAGGTTTTTCTTTGATGTAGCAGTGTGTGTGGATTACATCGGACCTGCGGGGGTGTTTGGGGGGTTAATAAATTGGTGAAATAGGGTGTGTTTTTTAATTATTTAAAATAAAAGCTTTGTGTTTGTGTTTTTTTTCCTTACAGGGTTGGAAGTAGAGATGAGCGATGTTCGAGGTTCGCCAATTTCATGTTCGAGTGATTTTGGGGGGTGTTTGAGTCGTTGGACTAACTCGAATGATTTGCTAAAAGTTCGACAGTTCGAGTTACATTCAAGAACGGTTCGATCACCAAAAGCGTGGCTTTTCACAGCTACGTGTGCAGGGAGCCATCGCTGGCAGCCTGCGGTAAGCTGGTAAACTGGGTAAATATCGGGTATCCAAGCAAAGCGCTTTGCTTAGTAACCCGATGTGTACCCTGGCTACGTGTGCAAAAATCCCCGAAAGCCACACAGAAGCACTTCCGTGTCATTCCGCTGCAGTCTGTGTCCCACTCCAGCTCCAGCCCCAGCCCTGCGGCTGCCCGCTCAGCAGTGTCCACAGCTGCCCGCACTGTACGGTGTTCATAGCTGCCCACACTACAGTGGCAGCAGCCGCGGGGATGACAAGCGCTGCCGTCAGGAGATTAGTAAAGTTCCTTACCTGCGGTGATGAAGTCCTGCCCTCCTGATGTCAGCGCTTTCAAAGTCTTCCATGGCCGCCGCTTGTCACATCTCCTCTCGCTGCTGACCCGAGACTGTCACTAGCGGTGACGTCACAGGCTCCCGTGATACTTGGTTTGTGAAGGCGGCGGTTATTGAACTCAGTGACAGCTCTGCTGTCAGGAGTGCAGCAATCACCGCAGGTAATGTACCTCGCTAACCTCCTGACAGCAGCACTCGTCATGCCCTGCAGTCACCTGGGCTGACCTATTGATGTTAGCTCAGGTCACTGCATTGCTCTCCCAGCCAATATGGAACATTCTGTTCTTCATTGACTAGGACATTGACTTTGGTATGGATCGTCATGGCACCTCCTTGGATTACACCAAACCTGGATTTGTTTTTCTTTCTAATAAATTGGTGAAAAAGGAAATGTGTTGAGGAGTGTTTTTTCAAATAAAAATGTGGTTGTTGTCTATTTGTTTTATTACTGACTGGGTTGGTGATGTCAGGTATCTGATAGACGCCTGACATCACGAACCCCAGGGCTTGATGCCAGGTGACATTACACATCTGGTATTAACCCTATATATTACCCCGTTTGCCACCGCACCAGGGCAACGGGATGAGCTGGAGCGAAGCATCACGATTGGCGCATCTAATGGATGCGCCACTTCTGGGGCGTCTGCGGTCTGCTATTTTTAGGCTTGGGAGAGTCCAATAATCATGGACTTCCCTAGTCTGAGAATATCAGACCCCAGCTGTCCGCTTTACCTTGACTGGTGATGCAATTTTGGGGGGACCCCCACGTGTTTTTTTTTTAAATTATTTATTTAATTTAAAATAACAGAGTGGGGAGCCCTCAGTTTTGGATTACCAGCCAAGGTGAAGCTGCCAGCTGTGGTCTGCAGGCTGCAGCCATCTGCTTTATCCTAGCTGGCTATCAAAAATAGGGGGAACCCCACATCATTTTTTTTTTAAATGTATTTATTTTTTTGGCTAAATACAAGGCTAAGCACCCCTTAGTGCCACATGAAAGGCACTAAAGGGTGCAAAATTACAAAATGCAGGAGTGTGGGACATTATGTGTCTTTCTGCCATTATAATGACAGAAAAGACTGATATGAAGTGTACAAGAACAAGAAAATCACGAGAGCGCTCTACGCTGTGAAATGCAGTAGAAAATGGCACTGGAGCGAACATGTGACCGCCTCATGTAGGTTGAAGCTATGGATCCGGGGTAAATTTATGTATTTTCCATCCTCCTTCTTTCCATCCAAAAAAATGGAAGGCACACGGATGACATACGGACCGTATACGGAACTGAATGGAAACGGATGCCACACGGATGCATCCGTGAAAAAAACGGACCGTTTATTGCGGACCACAAAAACGGATCGGTCGTGTGAATGTAGCCTTATTCTGATCTGCTGTTTATAAACAGCAGGCAGAAAGAAGTGAATAGCGCCCCCCAACGTCAGAAAATCTTCGGGGTGAGACCCTGGAGATCATGATTCAGGCCGGTTTTTCCGGTCCCCGCTCACGTGATCACCGGTATACACCGTATACCGATGATCACGTTACAGTAAATGACAGCGCCGGTAAAAAATTATTTATCTCCCATCTGGCATGAACAAACATGTCAGATGGGAGATAAATCTGCTCCCCGGTCGCCTCTGGTCCCACGGTGTCACCAAAGTGCCCCTCCCTGACCCTCTCCTGGAAATCCAAGATTGCCGTACGCACAGCAGCACGCCCGCCGCATTCACCCTACTCCTCTGATTTCTGTCGCATGTGCCATGACACATGCGACAGAAAACTCCTCCCCAGGCCCTGCCAGGTCACCCCTATAACACCACCGGTGTTCCCCGGTGTCCCACGGCACCTGTGCAGTGTTGATCCCCCGCAGCCCCCTCCTTCACAATAGACGCTGCCGCATGCACAGAGCAGCTGTCAGCTCAGCTTCCTGTGTTCAGACACAGTGAGTGGCAGTAACCATGCATCTGTAAGCTACTGCAATGCCCTGCTCATGAGGTAAGGAACATAGTTGATCAAGAGATCTATACTACATTTCCAAATGAAGGTATTTGATTTTATAGTTGCCCTGCTGAATGACTACCAAACATGACAGTCCATTATACGCCACAAGAAAACATGTCTAAATAGCGAGCTCTGTTGTTTAGTCTTCATTCAGCTGGATAACTGGACTTAAAGGGGTATTCCATCTCCAAGATCCTATCCCCAATATATAGTAGGTGGAATAGTAATAATATTAGGACATACCTTTATTAGCAAATTTAGTATAGTTCTCCTGATTAGGCATGCCCTTACCTCATGAGCAGGGCATTGAAGCTTTGATAGCAACAATTACGACCAAGAACAACCCACTGTCTCTATGAATGGTGGTAACCATGCATCTGTAAGCAACTGTATTGCCCTGCTCATGAGGTAAGGAACAAAGTTAATCAGGAGAGCTACACTACATTTCCGACTGGAGGTGCTTGCTATTTCTGTTGCCCTGCTGAACGAATGGCAAACATGAGAGTCCGTCATACGCCGCAAAATAACATGTCTAAATAGCGAAGCGAGCTCTGTTGTTTAGTATTCATTCAGCAGGATAACTGGACTTAAAGGGGTATTTCATCTCCAAGATCCTATCCCCAATATATAGTAGATGGAATAGCAATACTATCAGCAAATACCAATATTTGGAAATGTAGAATAGTTCTCCTGATTAGGCATGACCTTACCTCATGAGCAGGGTATTGCAGCTTTGGTAGCAACAGTTACGACATGGATTCTGATGCTGTGGACCCGGGGAGAGTGGGTGCAGATTCATTGCACCCACACTCCTCACATGGAGGGTCTGCACTCCTAGAAAATGGGGGATACGTTCCCTGAGCGTGTCCCCCCATATTCTAGATGGTCCAGAGTCGTCGTGGGACCCCCTTATTTTTTTTTCCTTACAATAAATTGGTGAAAGAGGGAATGTTTTGGGGAGTGTTTTTTCAAACAAATTTTTTTTTGTCTATTTTTTTTGTTAGTACTGACAGTTTGTGATGTCGGATATCTGATAGATACCATGACATCACAAACTGCTGGGCTTGATATCAGGTGACCTTACAGCTAGTATCGACCTCATTTATTACTCCGTTTGCCACTGCACCAGGGCACGTGATGAGCTGGGGTGAAGCGCCAGGATTGGCGCATCTAGTGGATGCGCCCCTTCTGGGGTGCCTGCGGCCTATTTTTAGGCTGTGAAGGGCCAATAACTATGGACCTTCCCACCCTGAGAATACCAGACCACAGCTGTCCGCTTTACCTTGGCTGGTGATCCAATTTGGGGGGGGGACCCTAATTTTTTTTGTAATTATTATTATTTATAAAATAATTATAAAAAAGAGCTTGGGGTGACCTCCACATTGGATCACCAACCACGGTAAAGCTGCCAGCTGTGGTTTTCAGGCTACATCCGTCTGCTTTACCCTAGCTGGCTATCAAAAATGGGGGGGCACCATGTCATTTTTTTTTAACTATTTTTTTAAATAAAAAAAATTAATGGGCTTTCCTGTATTTTGATTGCCAGCCAAGGTAACGCCAGGCAGATGGGGGTGGCAACCTGTAGCTGTCTGCTTTATCTGCCCTGAGAATCAAAAATACCGCGGAGTGCTACGTCATTTTTTTTAATTATCTATTTTTACAGTACTGTGATGTCAGGCAATCAAAATACAGGGAAGCTCATTTTTTTTTTAGTTATTTAAATGAATAATTAAAAAAAATATATGGGCTCCCGCTGCATTTTTTGTATTGCTAGCTAAGGGTAATCCAAGCAGCTATTGGCTGCTAACCCCCACTGCTTGGTGTTACCTTCACTGGCAATGGAAAATCCAGGGAAACAGGGAAGGGATTTATAATTTTTTTTGCCAAAAACTAAAAAAAAAAAAAAATGGCGTGAGCTTCGCAAATTTTTGTATGCTAGCCAGGTACTGCAGGCAGGTACGGCTGCCCCCAACCCCCAGATGCCTATTTGTACCCAGCTGGGAAGTAAAAATATAGGAAAGCCCTTTTTTAATTATTTCATGAATTTCATGAAATAATTAAATAAAAAAACGAAATGGGCTTCGCCCCATTTTTGTGTCCAGCCAGGTACAACTACGCAGCTGGGAATTGGAATCTGCAGCACAGGTTGGCCCGAGGTTTCTGGGCCCCTCTGCTGAGAATTACAGTCCGCAGCCGCCCCAGAAAATGGCGCTTTCATAGAAGCGCCATCATCTGGCGCTGTATCCAACTCTTCCAGCAGCCCGAAGCCGGGTGGCTTGCTGGGTAATAACGAGTTAATACTAGCTTTGTTTTACTAGCTAGTATTAAGCCAGAGATTCTTAATGTCAGGCAAGTTTGACCCGGCCATTAAGAATCTCCAATAAAGGGTTAAAAAAAGACACCACACAGAGAAAAAATACATTAATAGAAATAAATACACAGACACACTTAGAGACTCCATGTTTATTACTCCCTCTCATCCATCCATGATCATGGTATTCTGTCTTCTTTCTCCTTCAACCCATGCAGCTCTTCTACATCAGACAGCACTGCATGGGAGGAAGACGCTGCTGCTCCATGCGGTCTAATCACTCAGTAAGTGAGCAGAGGCTGCTGGCTGTAAGCGGTGACATCACCGCTGACAGGCGGGTTACCATAGCAACGGTGCTCCGATCACGTGATTCCCGGTGCCACTATTCACCGGCTGTGGCATCTAGTCCCTGCATATGGGCTGACTCTGTAAATAGCGCCGACATGCAGGAACGGGGAAGCTGACCATGTTCCAGAGCATCTCGCCGGTACACGGACATGCTCAAACGAGCACCGCGTACCAGAGAGATGCACTGACATGACCTAGCATGACGTCTAGCCATGTGACCAGTCTGTAGTTGATGAGATAATACACACGTGACTGGTCACATGCTATTTTGACGTCACAATAGATCGTGTCATCAGTGCTGGTTACCGAGAGAACGCAGCGATTATCGGAAGGAAAAGCGGTGAGAGACAGAGTGCAGGATGCATCGCGGGGACCTGTAAGTGTAATGGCAATGTTTATTAACGTGTACATGTATGTTTTTATCTGTTTGTGTATGCCTGCTATTGTTTTCAATGGAGTTCGAGTTGGTTCCGAACCAAACTCGAACTCTAGGGGGGTGGCTCATCTCTAGTTGGGAGTCTCATACACACCCCTACATTACCAACCCAGAGATTGATGGTAGCTTTTATTTTTGACAAATCACAGCTGACATCAACCCAATGTATTACATAATAGCCGCTGTACCAGCGTAATCGGGATGAGCTGAGTAAAGCACCACAATTGGCCCATTTAATAAGCGCCAATTGTGGGGGGTTGCTGGCTGCTATTTTTAGGCTGGGGAGGGCCTAATAACCATGGACTAGCCCGAGAACACTAGTTATCAGCAGTCTGCTTTATCTGCTCCAGTTATTAAAGCCCACATTGTTTTTTATTATTTATTTACAATAAATTAAAAAAAAAAACAATACACCCTGAGCGGAAACGTTTCTATTTTTGATAATCAGGCAAGATAAAGCACACACCTGGGGGCTGCAGCCCACAGCTGTCTACTTTACCTGTACTGGTTATCACAAATAGGCTGGGGACTGCATGTCAAAGTTGCGAAATGGTCTGACAATATTGTTCCCAGAAAAAAAACTCTATTTCAGGCATGCATCCTGGAATCTTTTCCATACTGTTCCCATTCAAATTCAGCACTTTACCATCTGTTTTAGCATTTGTATAGCCCCTACAGACATCCTGGGAGGATCCGCTAGAAAAATATTATTAATTAATTAATATTATTAATATAATATTATTATTAAAATTATTCGAGTTTCCTATTGACTTGCATTAGATTTGTTATTCATGACCAATGCACAAATACTGTAGTATGAAATATTCAAGACGAGTAATCAGTACCCGAATATTTCACTGTTCGCCCACCCCTATGAATCACAATTCATTATATAACCTCCTTATATAATGGCCTCTACACAGATTACAAAGCATACCTACAAATCTCTCAAATACAAGTCAATGAGTGAGATCCTGGCTATTGAGGTCTATCGGTAATGTAGCTGCTGTAAAGCAAAAATGTTAACAGAAGTGCAGGCAAGATGGCTGCCCTTTGATCATGTACAAAAAAATAAATAAAATAAATCTGCTTAAAAATAACTAAAAAAATTAGAAAAGGCATGTTTCTTTGGCTGGATTTAATTACTGTGAATTAATATAAATTCCCTTTAAGAAGCTCCTGTTTCGATGGTATGTTTTGGGTCTTTATTAATCTATACTGTAAAATATCATCCATTGTTTTTGCCACGTTTGAATCTGAGTCATTTATGTACAAAAAACACATCACTTCTGGCTTTTAGTGGGTGCACAGGTAGGTTCCAAAGCCATAATAATAATAATCAGTAAAACCAGGCACTCCAATTGAAAAAAATCAGATAATATTTATTTTATATTTTCAATCCAGTTGTGAAGACGTTTCGGTCAATTTATTGACCTTCAATTCACGTGCTGGAGATTAAGGATTGTTTGATTTAGACCTGCGAGATACAGAGTGGTGTCCACCGATGTCTGAGCGCTCAATTGACCGAAACATCTTCACAAATGGATTGAAAATATAAAATAAATATTATCTGATTTTTTTCAATTGGAGTGCCTGGTTTTACTGATTATTATGAATCTGAGTCATGGCTTTATAGAATTTATCCTGCTATTTCTACCCACAGTCACATAATAAATACCGAATTGTACTGTTTGGTTCACTTCCTATCATTTTTTTACACTTAATTCTTGGTGTTCTCTGTTGACAAAATCTCAATCTTGTTGGATGCAAAGTGGGAGCTCACTGCAATGTGCCTGTTCCAGTTCTATTAAAGGGAACCTATCAACAGAAATTTTGCACTAAACATAAAAGATTCCCCCTCTGCAGCTCCTGGGCTGCATTCTAGCAATGTTCCTGTTGTTCTTGCGCCCCCTTTCTGACCAAAATAAAGACTTTATAAAGTGGTACCTTTTTGTATTCAGATCTTTATAATGGTACACGGGGGCGGGCTCTCTGGTGTCCGTTATTCTGCCTCCTGCTGCTTTAGGCCGTCCCCCATCGCTCATTTCCATAGCTGTGGACGCCGCCCAGTGCTCCAGAGGTCCCCGCGCATGCCCAGTGCCTATCTCTCATGGATGAGCACTGTGCCCAGTGTCACCGCTGGTGACGTGTGTGCAGGCTTTAGATTATGGGCGGTGCTTTGATTTTCATTACCAAGTAACCGCCCATAATCGCATGAACGCGCTTTCCCCCTCTGCCTCCTTCGTTCTGCGCAAGCGCGGGCCTGCTGACCCCACGTTACCTCTTTCCCATCTTACTCTGAGGCAGGAAATAGATGGGAGGATCGCGGAGCAGGACACCACCGATCATGATTAGACGCAGGAGGCAGAGGGGGAAAGCGCGGTCACTCGATTATGGGCGGTTACTTGGTAATGAAAATCAAAGCACCGCCCATAATCTAAAGCCTGCGCACACGTCACCAGCGGTGACACTGGGCACAGTGCTCATCCACGAGAGATAGGCACTGGGCATGCGCGGGGACCTCTGGAGCACTGGGCGGCGTCCACAGCTATGGAAATGAGCGATGGGGGACCGCCTAAAGCGGCAGGAGGCAGAATAACGGACACCAGGCAGCCCGCCCCTGTGTACCATTCACAGTATCTGCATACAAAAAGGTACCACTTTATAAAGTCTTTATTTTCGTCAAAAAGGGGGCACAAGAACAACAGGATCATTGCTGGAATGCAGCCCAGGAGCTGCAGAGGGGGAATCTTTTATGTTTAGTGCAAACTTTCTGCTGACAGGTTCCCTTTAAGGCCATGAAACTAGTATTTTTTTTGTGTAAAATAATTTTATCTATTCTTTTGATCATGGAGTATTTCCAGTGTTAGCATTTTCAGACATGCCTACTATCTCAATTGTGACAAACATATACTGCATTTTATTGTTGAATTGGACACTAAAATCTTAGTTATCTCCCTAATATGTTTGCTTTGCTTTTTTCCAGCCTCCAGGGCAGCATACACATTTGAGTAACATTGGAAAAGCTGGCTTATACCAACGGGTTCAGCCAAATAGACCGGATACAATTTCAGATTTACAGGTCCGGGAGCACTTGGGTACCAGCGATCATAATATGGTAAGCTTCAACGTAATATTCAATAGAACATTTCAAAGGGGAAATGTTAAAACCTGAAATTTTAGGAAAGCTGATTTCAACAAATTAAGGGAAGAGCTTAAATGTGTATATTGGGACAATGTTATTGTAACTGGGGATATGGAACATAAATGGGGTAAGTTTAAGGATATACTATTAGAGTTCTGTAAAAAACCTATACCCTTTGGTTATAAAATGTCCAGGAATAAAAAGAAACCACTTTGGATAAATAAGACAGTACAAAGTATAATAATACAAAAACAAAGGGCGTTTAAAATCTTTAAGGCTGAGAATACAGAAATAGCATTTCGGAAGTATAAAGATATCAATAGGTAATGCAAAAAACAAATCAAGCAAGCAAAATTAGCTACTGAAACAAAAATTGCCAATGATATTAAAGTAAATCCCAAAATCTTTTATAAATATATTAATGCCAAAAGGAAAATAAAGGATAGGATTGGCCCCTTAAAATATAATAACAAGTTAGTTATAGGGGACAAACAAAAGACTGAGATATTAAATAGGCACTTCTCATCCGTGTTCACCAAGTAACAGACTGTTCCAGGGATCATTCAACAAGTGAAAAATCAAAGTTCACCACCCGATATAATTAATTTAACACAATATGAAGTACGCCTGCGTCTGAGAAAATTAAACATTGAAAAATCCCCTAGGCCAGATGACATTCATCCATGAATATTGAGGGAATTGAGCTCCGAAATCGACAGACCGCTGTATCTCATCTTCTTAGACTCACTTGTAACAGGGTTGGTGCCTCAGGATTGGAGGATTGCTGATGTGGTACCGATATTTAAGAAAGGTAAGAGGGTAGATCCAGGCAACTACTGTCCAGTAAGCCTGACATCAGTAGTATGAAAAGTTTTTAAGGACATTTCAAGGGATGACATGCAAAAATATATTGCAGAAAATAATATAATAACTGACAGACAGCATGGATTTATGAAAGATAAGTCATGTCTAACCAACCTGTTGGGGTTCTATGAGGGGGTAAGTGCAAACCTGGATATTGGTAATGCAGCTGATGTGATTTATTTAGACTTTGCAAAGGCATTGGATACTGTACCACATAATAGCCTTATACTAAAGCTTCAGAAGCAAGGACTAGGGGGAACTATATGCAACTGGGTAAGGAATTGGCTAAAAAATAAGAAACAAAGAGTAGTCATAAATGGTACATTCTCTAAATGGGCTATAGTCAGTAGTGGGGTGCTGCAGGGATCTGTGCTAGGACCGATTCTTTTTAATGTCTTTATTTAATGACCTTTTGGATGAGATTGATAGTAAAGTGTCAGTCTTTGCTGATGACACCAAACTATGTAGGATATTAAAAACTGACCTTGATAGTATAATATTACAAAAAGATCTGGATAAGATGTCAGAATGGGCAGATACTTGGCAAATGAGACTTAATGTTGATAAATGTAAAGTAATGCACCTAGGACAGAGTAATCCTATAACTGCGTATACATTAAATGGAAGTAAAACTCGGGACTACAGAACAGGAGAAGGACTTGGGTATTCTCATTACAAATAAGCTGAGCAGCAGCACTCAATGTCAAGCAGCTGCTGCTAAAGCAAAAAAGATTTTAGGGTGTATAAAAAGAAAGATTAGATCCCGTGATCCCCATGTATTGTTACCCCTCTATAAATCACCTGTAAGGCCACATCTGGAATATGGGATCCAGTTTTGGGCTCCACATTTTAAAAAGGACATTCAGAATTCGAGTCAATTCAAAGGCGGCTAACTAGACTACTACAAGGAATGGAAGGCCTCCCATATGATGACAATTGGAGAGAAGCTCTGCGTCACTGATATATAGGTGCTCAGGGAAAAAAATTGTCCAGATTAAAGAGTATCCCGGCACACTATTACTCCCAAATGAAGAAAATCATGCAACTGTTCATAATGCAAAAAATTATTTTTATTTTGTGCTGCAAATAATGAATTTCTGGTTCGTCCAATTAAGTCGACGTTTCGGCTGTAGGCCTTCGTCAGAACAAAAACACAAATCAATATCATATATACATAATTGACAGCATGAAAAACAATTTCCAACAACTTGTTACAATGTTAACACACGAATGACATCATGGTGGAGTAGAGACATGCTATATCATATTTCAATACAACAATGTGATAAGAGGATACAGTCACCCTCTATTCATATAATACAATACATATAGAACATATACTACATAGTGGTATGGATATGCTCTGTATACTATGGGAAATCACTAGATTAGTGCTCATGTGACAGTGGTTGATTTGAATGGAAGACCGACCAAAGAAAGAAAAAAAGGGGAGAGTAAAAGGTGAGAGAATGAAGAAGAGGATCAGAAAAAGAGTAAAGAACGCCTGGAAGGACTACGAGAGATATCAGGTTAAGTAAGTCCACAGAAAGGGGGGTGGTCTGGTTGTGATTAAGGGGAGTCCCGTGTATCACTCACCAATATAGGTATGTCACTACGCAGTCATATCAAGGTGTTAGCCAAAGAATAAATTGCAAGAACAATACGTCAATAGTGACATGTGCTGTAACAAAGAAAACATGTATCAGGCAAGATTCATATAAACATGGATTAATATGGGGACAGTCAGTGACTATTTGGTACCTGTCATCAAGATAGTATGTTCATGCTGATAATCTATGATCGCTTAAGATATCCAAAATACATGTGTCATGTGCTATATAAATGAAGATGTCTCCCCAATGGGTAGGTAACAGGTTCTTGTACCTCAATGACAAGAAAACTTGATAAACATAGATGCAAGACGTCATGCCAAAGGTGAATCAATATTATCTTATATGGGTATACATGTAGAGATAAGGTGGATACCTGGTGCTGTACGTGCATCTGATATCTTTGTTCGCCTCATATGCCACAGCCGAATTGTTGTGGGAACCACCTCCTGAGTGTAGGGTGGAGTGATGAGAAATGTAAAACTGGTGTTACAATGTGGATAAAATGTAACGTATGTAACAAAGGATGTGATATATGAGTTAAGAATAAGAGGATGACACACCTGTAGTAACGTAAAAGAAGATACTGGAAATTGCTGGGGTGCAGACCAGTATGTGGTATGTGTGGGCTCTAGGATAAAGAGAAACCAAACACATAACACCGTATACAGGATTATAATATAATATTGTTAGTGAATAAGGGATGTTAGGTGTATTACCTATTGGTCAGGCCGACTATATGAAATATCACCGGAAGAACCGGAAACGCCAAGGGCCATAACCTTAGGGTCACAAAAAGACGCTGAGAAGGTTGCAGGAGGACGTACCATATAACAGATAAAGAAGAGATTGAGTGAACTCCATATGAAAAGAGTAAAAAGCAAATACCTGATCCTATATCTCTAGCGGCAAATGAGTGTTGCTACTCAATAGAGAAAGGCAGGAAACATGTGTATAATATCACCGGTTGGACCGGAATCGCCAGTGGCCGTTACCTTTAGATCATAAAGAGAGGGAATGAGGAAAAACATAGGCAGCATGTAGGAGTCATAGATAACAGAAGGAGAGGGAGGTCGGCTACCATTACTTACCACGCTGGTGCTGGACGTGCGGTCTGTGAGTGGGCGGTTCTGCACTAAGGATTGCTCCGGTGTGCAGGCATTATCAAGGAAGTGTGGGTGTGTCCCAGTATAATTACTTCCTGTCTGTGGAACACAGGAGGTCAGGCCGGTGGAACGCAAGCCGCGCGCGCGCACAGCATGCCCCCCAGGCCCGGCCCCCTGTTAGTGCGTAACACTGGCAAATCCCTTCCTGGCTGTGGAACACAGGAGGTCGGGCCGGTGGAACGCACACCGCACATGCGCAGTACGCGTCCCCGGCCCGGCCCCCTGTTGGTGCATCATAGGAACTGGCATAACGTGCCTGAATGAATACCAATATAAACAAACCCCTATTCACGTGCAGCGGTGTAGGTGAGAAAATATCCTAGTCCAGAGTGCCATAGGAAATATGGGAAAGGTGCATTAATCCATGGAAGTGCTGTAAAGTGCTCATTTTCAGGAAATGCTAACGTTTCTGCAAAAAAGAGGAATACATGTCAGTGTGACAATAATGTACGCATATACTGGTCAGATACAAACATGGAGATATGCTACAGGGGAAATCGTCCCATATCAATGGTTATCACATTTTTATGTGTATTATGACCCTTGCAAGATAAAGGAGAGCAGCATATATTAAGTGATTGTCAATACCATGCATAATGTATATGACCAACGATCAGTACCAGTATTTGGATTAACTGATAACATATGATGTTATATTAGAACAAAGTCTCATATCTGCGGTTTAGACCATGTGGTTCTAATGTGCCTAAGGTATGGATGCACCTAGCCTCCCTATCGTGGAGGCGTTTAACCCTATCACCGCCTCTCCGTATAACATCAACGTGATCGATAACTTGAAACTTAAGTTGGGATATTCGATGTCCCGCTGTCAAGAAATGATTAGGTATCGGTAGAAGGGAGTTACCACACCTAATGTCTGATTTATGCCGACTGATACGGTCTCGGATATGCTGGGTGGTCTCCCCAACATATCCGAGACCGCAGGGACACTTGATGTAATATACCACAAATGTGCTATCGCAAGTGAGGAAACCCTTGATTTGAAAGAGTTTTCCTGTCCTGGTATGTGAAAAGGTATCACCTTTTGTGACCTTGGCACACTGTGCACATCCCAAACATGGGAAAGTCCCTCTCTGTTGTGTGTCTAGAAAGGTCTGACGTGATACTGTTCTTGTAGAACCTATATCAGCTCGTACTAATTGGTTTCTTAAGTTAGGTGATCTACGATAGCAGAAGAGAGGAAGATTATGAAAGGCCTCGATTTTGGGGTATGCCGTTTTCAGGAGAGGCCAGTGCTGGCAGATGATCTTCCTCAACAGGGGTTGAAAGGGATGATAATTGGTCACACATGGTACCCGATTATGTGGTGTACTGATTTGCCTATTTGTGTTTCCTTTATTATCGGCTATTTCCTGTGGGTAACCCCTCTGTCGAAATTTGAGGCTCATCTCTTCATGTCGTATTAATCTTGTCTCTGGTTGGCTTACCAGTCTGTCAACCCGTGTATGTTGTGATATAGGTAATGCTCTTTTGACATGCCTAGGGTGGTTGCTGGTGTAAAAGAGGAGACTGTTCCTGTCTGTAGATTTAACGAAGATGTCAGTGACCAAGAGGCCAGTGTCCTCCTTTATCACCATACAGTCCAAGTAATTAATTCGGGTCTGGTCCTGGTGCATAGTAAAGGTCAGTCCGGGCATAAAACCGTTTAGATCTATGAAAAATTGTTGAAGGCTATTTTGGTCTCCTTCCCATACCATAAAAATATCATCAATGTATCTGCGCCAAACTAGGGCATGTCTGTTGATGAGTGGGTTAGGGTGGATAAATCTATCTTCAAAGAAGGCCATAAAAATATTGGCGTACGGGGGCGCCATGTTGGATCCCATGGCGGTCCCTTTGCGCTGCATATAAAATTGATCCTGAAACATGAAATAATTTTTCTCTAAGACTATCTCAAGAAGATCAAAACAGAATTGCTTGTTATCAGTAGGTAAGGTGGTATGCTCACTTAAAAACCAGCGTACTGCATTCATACCATCCTTGTGTGAAATACTGGTATACAGACTATTAACGTCTAATGTAACCAAAATTGCAGAAGTGGGGATATCATGTAAGTCCTTAATGATGTCAAGAAAATGTGAAGTGTCTTTCACATATGATGGTATAAGAGGTATGAATGGAGACAGTATTTTTTCAATGGTCTTAGCCAAGGGGGAAAGTACTGAGTCAGTTGACGCAACAATGGGTCTACCTGGTGGATGGGTGAGGTTCTTATGAATCTTAGGTAAGTTGTAAAATACCGGGATCGTAGGATGTGGATTAATGAGAAAACTGGCCAATTTGGGTGTATAAAAAGAAAGATTAGATCCCCATGTATTGTTACCCCTCTATAAATCACCTGTAAGGCCACATCTGGAATATGGGATCCAGTTTTGGGCTCTACATTTTAAAAAGGACATTCAGAATTCGAGTCAATTCAAAGGCGGCTAACTAGACTACTACAAGGAATGGAAGGCCTCCCATATGATGACAGGTTGAAAAAGTTAGCTATGTTTAGCTTAGAAAAAAAGACAACTCAGAGGAGATCTCATTTATATGTATAAATACATGTGTGGTTAATATAAAGGACTGGCACATGACTTATTTCTTCCAAAGACAATACTAAGGACCAGGGGGCATACACTGCGAGTGGAAGAAAAGCGATTCCTGCAGCTAAATAGGAAAGGGTTCTTTACAGTTAGAGCAGTCAGACTGTGGAATGCCCTACCACAAGAGGTAGTAATGGCAGATACTATAACAGCTTTTAAAAAAGGGCTGGATGATTTCCTCAGTACACACAACATTGTTGGTTATAAGTGACTTAGGGACAAAATGTAGAATTGGTGGAGGAAGGTTGAACTAGATGAACCTAGGTCTTTTTTCAACCTAAGTAACTATGTAACTATGTAATAAAACAGAAAAATAATGTTGCTTCCTGGTATCAGCTATGTTGGCTGAGGCGCCGCCCCTACTGGTCCCATGGGTATGCTATCAGCACAGATCCTTCTAGTCAGTTAGTAAAATTATTCTATAATAGAATTAGTATAAATTACTGAGGGAGGACAGACAGGCAGTGGATGGGAATCACTGTGAATACCCACCAGCTATCAGCTCATTGGCAGCTGCTGTCACTCAAAAAGTTGCTCATTTTACAAGCTTTACTTGCTTGTGTTTCAAAACCTATAGATCCTAGCTGACAACTAAAGGTATGTATAGAAACAGTATAATAGTGCCAGTATAGCACTGGCTTTAGGTTATATAAAAAATCCTGGTGATGGGTGCGCTTTAAGGATGGCATCCTTCACTTTTATTGATACTTTTCTGAATCCAATATTGAGAAAACAAAGTGTATAATGTAACAGAGAACTATATGACAATCACTTCCTGGACCTAACATATAACATATATTACATCAGACTTAAATAGATAGGATTGCAATAAGATAAGATATTCCAAATAAAAATGGACATATACAATTTTAATGAAAAACCTTATTGTAAACATATTCAAATTATGGCAATGTAGTTAGACTACTAGAATAAAATAAATCATAATAAGATAAACATTCAGTTATGTGCAAGAAATGATTAGTACAAACGTTTCTTACTCACCTATCCCGCTCTAGCACTGGGCTTTGCTTCCTTCCGGTAAGGCTGGTCCGTGTAGAATCACTGTGATAACCCAGCAAACATATCACCAAACAAGGCATTTTAGGCTAAGTGCACAGTGTTTTTATCACATTTTTTGATGCGTTTTTGAGGGCAGATCTGTCACAAAATTGCAATCAAAGTCAATGAAAATTCTGAAATGTAGTGCATATTGAGTATTTTCTTCTTGTAGACTGGATGCAGCAAATTATCTGCAGCATGTCAATTCTTTCAGCGATTTTGCAGCTTTTTTCACTCAATTCACCCATTGACTACAGTTTTAACAAGGCAGGTAAAATACAGCAAAAACGAGCTTTATGCTAATGCATGTTTCCTGCCAAAAGATGCAGAAATGGTGCAGAACTTTCTATAACCAAATACTCAATCTGTGCACATACCCTTAGGCTAGATTCACATTTCCGTTGTTTTGCATCAGTCATAATCCGCCGATCTGATAAACAACGCAATCCGTTTGGCGGATTCGTTGTTTCCCATAGTTGCACCAGTTGAGTGCATAACAGAGTACTCAGTCCAGGATTCTACAGATGCATCACCAACTTGGCTGCTGCATTGCATGGACTTCTTAAGTAACTTGCTACAAGCAAAGGAGGTGACATCCAGGCTGTGTGTTACCTCTTGGCTCTAAGGGTTATAAACTCAGACTTTTGCTCTTTCACTTCTGGCTCCTCAACATTTACCACTGCCATACACTTTTCTTGGACTTTCTTCTTTTGGTGCATATCCACAATTGATTACTCCTATCCATTTTGATTGAAATCTTAAAGCCTGCAAGTACTTTGTTAATCAACATTAACTGCACATTTTAAATGATGTCCTCAACAAATTTTTACTCACTGGTCAAAGGTGGCTAATCTTTTTTCTTTGCTGTTCAGAGTTGCTTTGGCTACACTTTTATGGTAATGTTTTTATCCCATGATGCATTATCTGCTTAATTTCTGCCTGCCTTCTGTAGAAGAAAAAACAGGTCATGTCCACCTAACTCTGTTTGCCAGCTTAGACAAGGGGCTAGCTTTGCAGGATGTTATGCCATCCAGTTCAGAATCCTGTTTTCAGAATTGGCCTCGGACAATAATGCTCTCTGGGCTATCTTCTATACTGTTCTATCCCATTTGATTAAAGATAAACTTGCTGGTACAGTTTTACCATCATCTCTTGATAATCTGACTTTTCTTGCTACCCATGTAAACTTACATTTTAAAGAGAGGTCGACAGAGAAAACTCTTTTATATACACTGTGTGCAGAATTATTAGGCAAATGAGTATTTTGATCACATGATACTTTTTATACATGGTGTCCTACTCCAAGCTGTATAGGCTTAAGAGCCAACTACCAATTAAGTAAATCAGGTGATCTGCATTTCTGTAATGAGGAGGGGTGTGGTGTAATGACATCAACTCCCTATATAAGGTGTGCTTAATTATTAGGCAACTTCCTTTCCTTTGGCAAAACGGATCAGAAGAGAGCTTTTACGGGCTCTGAAAAGTCCAAAATTGTGAGATGTCTTGCAGAGGGATGCAGCAGTCTTGAAATTGCCAAACTTCTGATGCGTAATCACCGAACAATCAAGCGTTTCATGGCAAATAGCCAACAGGGTTCAAGAAGTGTGTTGGGCAAAAAAGGCGAAAAGTATCTGCCCATGAATTAAGGAAAATCAAGCGTGAAGCTGCCAAGATGCCATTTGCCACCAGTTTGGCCATATTTCAGAGCTGCGACGTTACTGGAGTATCAAAAAGCACAAGGTGTGCCATACTCAGGGACATGGCCAAGGTAAGGAAGGCTGAAAAACGACCACCTTTGAACAAGAAACATAAGATAAAAAGTCAAGACTGGGCCAAGAAATATCTTAAGACTGATTCTTCAAAAGTTTTATGAACTGATGAAATGAGAGTGACTCTTGATGGGCAAGATGGATGTGCCAGAGGCTGGATTAGTAAAGGGCAGAGAGCTCCACTTCGACTCAGACTCCAGCAAGGTGGAGGTGGAGGTGGGGTACTGGTGGGCTGCTATCATCAATGATGAACTTGTGGGACCTTTTTGGGTTGAGGATGGAGTGAAGCTCAACTCCCAGACCTACAGGAAGAAGTCAGTATCGTTCAAGAAAAATATGATTTTCATGCAGGACAATGTTCAATCCCATACATCCAACTACTCCACAGTGTGGCTGGCCAGTAAAGGTCTAAAAGATGAAAAAATAATGACATGGCCCCCTTGTTCACCTGATCTGAACCCCATAGATAACCTGTGGTCTCTCATAAAATGTGAGATCTACAGGGAGGGAAAACAGTACATCTCTCGGAACGTTTCTGGGAGGCTGTGGTGGCTACTGCACGCAATGTTGATCGTAAACAGATCAAGCAACTGACAGAATTCTATGGATGTAGGCTGTTGAGTGTCATCATAAAGAAAGGTGCCTATATTGGTAACTAATTTTTTGGGGTTTTGTTTTTGCATGTCAGAAATGTTATTTCTAAATTTTGTGCAGTTACAGTCATATGAAAAAGTTTGGGCACCCCTATTAATGTTAACCTTTTTTCTTTATAGCAATTTGGGTTTTTGCAACAGCTATTTCAGTTTCATATATCTAATAACTGATGGACTCAGTAATATTTCTGGATTGAAATGAGGTTTATTGTACTAACAGAAAATGTGCAATCCGCATTTAAACAAAATTTGACCGATGCAAAAGTATAGGCACCCTTATCAATTTCTTGATTTGAACACTCCTAACTACTTTTTACTGACTTACTTAAGCACTAAATTGGTTTTGTACCCTCATTGAGCTTTGAACTTCATAGGCAGGTGTATCCAATCATGAGAAAAGGTATTTAAGTTGGCCACTTGCAAGTCGTTCTCCTATTTGAATCTCCTATGAAGAGTGGCATCATGGGCTCCTCAAAACAACTCTCAAATGATCTGAAAACAAAGATTATTCAACATAGATGTTCAGGGGAGGAATACAAAAAAGTTGTCTCAGAGATTTAAACTGTCAGTTTCCACTGTGAGGAACATAGTAAGGAAATGGAAGAACACAGGTACAGTTCTTGTTAAGCCCAGAAGTGGCAGGCCAAGAAAAATATCAGAAAAGCAGAGAAGAAGAATGGTGAGAACAGTCAAGGACAATCCACAGACCACCTCCAAAGACCTGCAGCTTCATCTTGCTGCAGATGGTGTCAATGTGCATCGGTCAACAATACAGCACATGTTGCACAAGGAGAAGCTGTATGGAAGAGTGATGCGAAAGAAGCCGTTTCTGTAAGCACACCACAAACAGAGTCGCCTGAGGTATGCAAAAGCACATTTGGACAAGCCAGTTACATTTTGGAAGAAGGTCCTGTGGACTGATGAAACAAAGATTGAGTTGTTTGGTCATACAAAAAGGCATTATGCATGGAGGCAAAAAAACACGGCATTCCAAGAAAAGCACTTGCTACCCACAGTAAAATTTGGTGGATGTTCCATCATGCTTTGGGGCTGTGTGGCCAATACCAGCACCGGGAATCTTGTTAAAGTTGAGGGTCGCATGGATTCAACTCAGTATCAGCAGATTCTTGACAATAATGTGCAAGAATCAGTGACGAAGTTGAAGTTACGCAGGGGATGGATATTTCAGCAAGACAATGATCCAAAACACCGCTCCAAATCTACTCAGGCATTCATGCAGAGGAACAATTACAATGTTCTGGAATGGCCATCCCAGTCCCCAGACCTGAATATCATTGAAAATCTGTGGGATGATTTGAAGCGTGCTGTCCATGCTCGGCGACCATCAAACTTAATGGAACTGGAATTGTTTTGTAAACAGGAATGGTCAAATATACCTTCATCCAGGATCCAGGAACTCATTAAAAGCTACAGGAAGCGACTAGAGGCTGTTATTTTTGCAAAAGGAGGATCTACAAAATATTAATGTCACTTTTATGTTGAGGTGTCCATACTTTTGCACCGGTCAAATTTTGTTTAAATGTGGATTGCACATTTTCTGTTAGTACAATAGACCTCATTTCAATCCAGAAATATTACTGAGTCCATCAGTTATTAGATATATGAAACTGAAATAGCTGTTGCAAAAACCCAAATTTACCCCTGATGAAGCCACACATGGTGGCGTAACGCGTGGGGGAGGCGCACCCACACTTCCTCTCTCATTATTTACTCATCTGGTATTGTATTGGCTCTCTTTGATCTGTACCATATTCATGTTAGTCCTACATTTGGTGACTATGTATTGCTGTATTCTGTTCTCTGGTACTGTTATATTTGAGCCTATGTGATTTTTTCCATCTGCATTATTCCATGAGGTTTCAGTGGTGATGTGCTAAACTGTTCATGGGTGGATCACCCCTTGATCTTTCCCAGTTTTAAGTGTTCTTAATAATATTTCACTGTGTTATTAATAAACTTTTTCACACTCTTTGCAGACAACAAGGGACTCCTCTTGCTTCATTCCATTATTCTGGATTTTCCAGTACATGTTTGGTGTAGTTGTGCCTACTCTTTCCCATGTGTTATCATGAAACGTAACCACAATGACCTAAATATCAAGCTCACATATAAATATGGTTGCAGCTTGGAGTTTCTTGATATTAAGATTGATATCTCCGATTGTAGTGAGATAATCACGGATATGTACAGAAAACCCACATCAACAAATTATTTTCTTCACGCTTCGTCATCCCATCCAACATCAACCATGAGAGGCATACCAGTGGGCCAATTTTTGAGGGCCAAAAGGATATGTTCAGATAATCAATCCTTTTTGCATCAATCAATTGATGTTGCTGAGAGGTTTGAAGAGAGGGGTTAGAGTCGCAGGACTATTAGAAGAGGTTTCAAAAAGGCAGTGTCAGTAGATAGAAACCACTTATTATTTGGTACAAAATCGGCACCCAAGACAGAGAACCAAACAAGATTTATAACAACCTTCAACTCTCAATGGAAAGATGTTAGATCCATCTTATTTAAACATTGGAATGTTTTGATGATGGATCCTATCCTCAAAAAGATTGTGCCTTCAAAACCTTTGATGTTGGCAGGTAGATCAAAGAACTTACGCAATGTTTTGGTTAAGAGCCATTATGAACTCCCGTTACCTGTCAAAAATCATACTATGCCTCTGATTCAAGGTTTTTTTCCTTGTGGCTTATGTAAAGCCTGTAGAAATTTGATAAAAGCCAAAACATTTACTAATCATGATGAATCTAAAAAATATGAGATTTGAAAACAATTGAACTGTTCATCCAAAGGAGTAATCTATCACGCTCAGTGTACCTGCAAAAAGATTTATATCGGTGTGACAACACGTGAGTTAAAGATAAGAGTGCGTGAACACATTAGAGATATTGAAAATGCCAAAGATGTACAGGATATCTCTTCACTCAAGACATTGCCAAAGCACTTTAAATTATATCATGCATGTTCATCCAGTGAATTAGTTTTCAAAGGTATAGATCAGGTCATGTTGGGTCCGAGGGGTGGGGATCTTGGTAAAATCCTTGTCCAGACTGAGAGACGCTGGATTTTTAGAGTGGGGACCCTTACACCACAAGGCCTTATGAGAACTTTGGTTTTGGAGCTGTTTGCAAAGGTAGCATTATATGTCATTTTGTCGTACAAGGAGATCTCTGGTTGTTTTTTAGGGGTGGGGTTTTTTTTGTATTGTTTGGTTGTATATATTTTAACTAACTTTCTTATTTCCTAGTATTCCTAGTATCCTATTGCTGATCTTTTGAGTGGTCTGTGGTCAAACACAAGTTTGGGCGATCCAATGTCCTCTACTTACGCTGCATGCGTTGTTAAAGATTGTTGAAAAAAAAAAAAAGGTGTGATGTCATTTCCTTCTTCAATATGTTCTTCATTCTCCACTAGCGTAAGCAGGAGAGCAGACAGCTGCAGAACTACAAGTCTCAGCATGCTGCATCCAGGACTGTATGCTGGAGGGAGAAGCAGGGGGAGCAGAACTGCAAGACTCGGCATACTTCATCCACTAGTGTATGCAGGATAGCAGATAGCAGTTGCAGAACTACAAGGCTCAGCATGCTACATCCAGGACTGTGTGCTGGAGGGAGAAACAGGGGGAGCAGAACTACAAGGCTCAGCATGCTCCATCCACTTGTGTATGCAGGAGAGCAGACAGCAGCTGCAGAACTACAAGGCTCAGCATGCTCTATCCAGGACTGTATGCTGGAGGGAGAGGCAGGGGGAGCACAACTACAAGGCTCAGCATACTCCATCCACTAGTGTATGCAGGAGAGAAGACAGCAGCCGCAGAACTACAAGACTCAGATACTCCATCTAGTGTATGGAGGAGAGCAGACAGCAGCTACAAAACTACAAGGCTCAGATACTCCATCCACTAGTGTATGCAGGAGAGCAGACAGCAGCTGCAGAACTACAAGGCTCAGCATACTCCATCCAGGACTGTATGCAGGAGTTTGTTGCCCCCCAAAAAAATGACGTGGGCTTCGCCTTATTTTTGTATGCTAGCTAGGTACAGCAGGCAGCTATGGGCTGCCCCTAACCCCCAGCTGCCTATTTATACCCGACTGGGAACCAAAAATATTTCATGAAATAATTTAAAAAAAAAATTACATTGGTTTCACCCAATTTTTGTGTCCAGCCAGGTACAACTAGGCAGCTGGGGATTGCAATCCGTAGCGCAGGGTGCCCAAGCTTTCTGGGCACCCCCGCTGCGAATTGCAGTTCTCAGGTACCCCAGAAAATGGCGCTTTCATAGAAGCGCTGGTGCTGTATCCAACTTTTCCAGCTGCCCTGGTGACGGGTGGCTCGCTGAGTAATAATGGGGTTAGGGCTAGCTGTATATTATCAACTGGCCCTAAGCCCGAAATTCATGGTGTCATGCCAATATTAGACATGGCCACCATGAATTTCTAGTACAGAAAAAAAAAACCACAACACACAGAAAAATATTTTTCTTAGAAATAAAACACAACACAATTAGTGACTCCATCTTTATTAAAATAAAGAACCCCCTCCACAGTAATCATGGGTCAGGGTCCCGTGCCGTCCAATCCGGATCCAATATCGTCTGATCAGTTTGCTGGAAGGCCGTTTATAAAGCCGTTTATACAATCAGCTGATGCATCAGTGCAAAAAAAAAAAACCTACTCACTTCTGTGCAGACTCCTGTCCGATCGCTGCAGGATCCAGCGGTAATCAGCTGATGAAGTCTCCTGATGGCATCAGCTGATAGTTTAAGCCGGCCTGGCGGTAAAAAGCCGGCGTCACCGCGAGACTTATGATCAGCTGATGCGTCAGTTGCCGCATCATGTGATCACCGTCAGGTCTTGCAGCTATCGTGCCCGGGAGTCTGCACACAGCTGTAGCAGGGATGGTGGTATCGGGAAGAGGAGCTGGGAGCGGACATGTCGGGAGTCTGTAGACAGGTGAATATGATATTTTTTTTTCTGCTGTTCACTTTTGATTTCGCAGCTGCTTCCACCTCCCGTCCGGACATGGCGCAGGACGGGAGCGGACATGGCGCAGGACAGGAGGAGGAAGCAGGGTTGGTGGTACCGGGAGGATTCACGCTTCTGTGTTTACCAACAGAAGGAATCCTCTTCCTGTACACGTCACTGTACTACCCACCCCTTGCGTTTATAGCTGTGTTTATAATCATAGAAATGCTTAGGGTCCCGTTACACATAGCGATGCACTAATGATCCGACCAGCGATCCAACCTGGCAGGGATCGTTGGTGCATCGCTACATGGTCACTGGTGAGCTGTTAATCAGGCAGAACACCATAGCGACCAGCGACCAGCCACCTGCAACCCGTGTAACGACACTGTGCTTGGTAACCAGGGTACACATTGGGTTAATAAGCAAAGAGCTTTGCTTGGATAGCCGATGTGTACCCTGGTTATCAGCTTACCGCAGGCTGCCAGCGCTGGCTCCCTGCACACGTAGCTGTAAAAAGCGACAGTTACACTTTTGGTGATCGATCCGTTATCGAACATAACCTCGAACTCTCGAACGTTAAGCAAATGATTCGAGTTCGTCGAACAACTCGAACATCGCCAAAAACAACTCAAATTAAATTTGGGTACAATGACAAACGATATGTTTGGCGTAAAAGCAACAGCTCATCACCCTGAACACACCATCCCCACTGTCAAACATGATGGGGCAGCATCATGGTTTGGATCTGCTTTTCTTCAGCAGGGACAGGGAAGATGTATAAAATTGATGGGAAGATGGATGGAGCCAAATACAGGACCATTCTTGAAGAAAACCTGTTGGAGTCTGCAAAAGACCCGAGACTGGGAAGGAGATTTGTCTTTCAACAAGACAATGATCCAAAACATAAAGCAAAATCTACAATGGAATAGTTCACAAATAAACGTATCCAGGTGTTAGAATGGCCAAGTCAAAGTCCAGACCTGAATCCAATCGAGAATCTGTGGAAAGAGCTGAAAACTGCTGTTCACAAATGCTCTCCATCCAACCTCACTCAGCTCGAGCTGTTTGCAAAGAAAGATTTTTTGTTCGACAATTAAAGAATCCTTTTGGCTTCTATGAAGACGGGAACGTATTAGAGAAAGTCATGTTTTTAGCAATCATCAAGGGACAGACATTGCAATTGTAATTGCCACAAGGGTATGATCCCTCCAGAATAGTACGCCCATCAGTTCTTCTAGTAGGTCTAACAAAATGACTGGCAGTAAGATGGTCCTTGAGGTTTTTTGCTTTTCTGGCAACCATCACAGGTACATCAGTTATATGATGTGCCAGAGCAGGTTAACTCCGCAAAATTCCCCAATTTTTCTGTAGAATCTGTCACAAGTCTGACCACTGGTTATTAAAGGTGGTAATAATATTAATTTTATGATCAGATGTTCTTTTATCGTAATTTTTGCCAAGTACATCTTGTCTTTCTCTGGAAACAGAATATTGGAACGCACCAGAGTTTACCTTTTTGGGGTATCCCCTTGTACGAAACCTCTCCATCAGGTCTCCAGATTGTATAAGGAAATCTTATTCTCTGCTGCAATTTCTTCGAAGGCGGAGGAATTGGCCCTTTGGGATTCCATTATGTAGGTGTTCCGGACGGAAACTTGTCTAGTGCAGGAAGTTGTTAGTTGAAGTTGGTTTCCGAAATAAATCAGTCACAATCCTCGAGTTCACCAAAGACAATTTCAGGTCCAAGAATTCCACTGTGGTAAGTGATAAATAAGATGTGAGGAAAATACTAAACAAATTATTATTCAATTCTGTTATAAATTCCTCACACTCCCTCCACGAACCTGTCCATAGCATCAAGATATCATCCAAATATCTGAACCAATAGCAAACATTTCTTCCATAGGTGAACATTTTCTGCACTTTTTTCTCTTCCCACCATCCAGTCTTTTATACTGATAACAAGTTCAAACAGGAGCCATTACTACAGGTAATGAGTGGAGAACAGAAGAGCCTCTTAAAGAAGAAGTTACAGGTCTGTGAGAGCCAGAAATCTTGCATGTTTTTAGATGACTAAATACTTACTTTCCACCATAATTTGCAAAACAAATATTAGCAAATCAGACAAGGTGATTTTCTGGATTTGTTTTCTCATTTTGTCTCTCATAGTTGTAGTCTACCTGTGATGTCAATTACAGGCCTCTCTCATCTTTTTAAGTTGGAGAACTTGCACAATTGGTGGCTGACTAAATACTTTTTTCCCCACTGTACATACATTTTCATATTACAATACTGCAGATAGATTAGCTTCGAGTATAGTTTTCGCTGTATCTTATTTACCCTGCTGCTCAAAGGACAAAATGTTACATGCGATGATTTTTTCACATCATACCAACTGGGGCAGATGTTGCTGAAAAGAAAAATGACCATGCTGGGTGCTGTTAGAAAAAATAAGCCAGAACTGCCGCAACGTATCCTCGGTAACAGAGACGTTTATAGTTCTGTTTTATTTTACTGAGGATACTACAGTAGTTTCTTACGCTCCAAAAAAACACAAACAGGTAATTCTGAAGAGCATAATCCACCATAACAATGCAATCGGTAATCAAGACGACAGAAAGCCGGACATGATTTTACATTACAATGCCACAAAAGGAGCAATTGATGCTCTAGACCAAGTCATAGGCACTTACACCTGTAAACGCGAAAGAAATCGGTGGCCAATGGTTGTTTTTTTGCAACATTCTTGATGTCGGCATACATTGCATTTGTGCTATGGAGTGAAATAGACTCAAATTGGAACAAAAATAAACTATAGAAAAGAAGAATTTTTATAGAGGAGTTGGAAAAATCACTGGTTAGCCCATATATCGAAGAAAGAAAAGTAACACCCCGCATACTAAAGAAAGTGAACCAATGGCTTCCACCAGCACTGCTACTGTTACGGGCCGGGGCCGCTGTCGCTTCTCTGGGCCCACTTGGATCCGAGTTCGCTGCTGCGGCTCGAGAGGTGACCGGCTCGCACAGCCATCCGTCCTCACAACCGTCGGAAAGAGGGGAATATTTACAGGGGAGTTGTTGTGTCGGTGACGCCAACCGTGGGTTGCGATTTGGGATGGTGACACCGCCGCTGCCTGGTGATGGGGCACCCGGGGCTAATGGAGCATGGCAGCAAGATGGGATCCCCTCCATGGGTAGGGGAGGCGTAGTCCCGGGGCCCGCGGTTGGTACACGGGAGTAATGGCTGCTGGAGGGGTTTAGTTTAGTAAACAGGTGTCCCTTCCTTCTGCACTCTGTGTTTGCCTCTTCTGTCGGACGACTCCGCATGGAATGAGGAAGTCCACTCCCAGTACTGAGTTTGTTTGGGAGCTGTTGCCCGCAAAATCTGACCCTTGGGATTTCTGTGGGTTCTGACGGACACCCTATCCCCCACGTTGGGCTTCCGTTTTGCTCTCTGGGCTTCTGGAGAACAAGGCCTGAAACCTCGTCCTCTGCTGGTTGATTAGCAAGGGCATGCAACCTTCCTCGTCCTAGGGTCCAGGCACCCCGTCTGTGCACGGCCTCTGGACCGGATTCCCACTGTCGGCACCGGCGGGCTACAACCCTGCTCCGGTCCACTTAAAGTCTCCCGCGACTGGATCTCCGTCGCCTGTGGCCCTGTTCACTGTCTGCCACCTAGCCGGGTAGAGCAAGGGCCCCTATCCCTGACTACACTTCTCTGTCAGCCCAACTCCAAACTTGACTGTCTGCACTTCACTCCTGTCAGAACTCGACTATCCCTTAACTTAACTGACGTGTTCCCACCCCTGACACCTCAGTACCCCTAGGTGGCCATTCTCATCCACCTGATCTTGCCCACTGGTGTGTCCTTATTATCATGAGGGGGTGGCTAGGTTTTAATGGCTGTGTGTTGTACCTGGGTGTGGGTTTTGGTGGTAACAAGGAGGGTGGACACTTTTGTGGGTACCTGGTTTTGCCAGGGCGTCACACTACGATACCCACGGCCTCCACCAGCAACGCAACCAGCCTAAAACGGAAACTATGCACCTCTGTCCAACATCAAGTAATCACAATGAAAATGTGATATGTTGCAGTTGTGCAAAGTACTTATGCAAAATACATGTAAATTATACTTGTGATGAATGCAAACAGTAAATTTAGCACCGTGAACCTTATTTACTATTTAACATGGAAAAAAATGAACTTTTCAGTTTTTTGGGTTTTTTTTTTTAAAAATATATTTACATACAGTTTGATGTTATTAATTATAGTTTACAGTTATATAACAAATATTTTTTATGTGCAATATGCATGAATTTTTCAATAAGGCCATGTAACATTTTTTGACACAAAAAATAAAAATTAAGTTTTTTATTTTATTTTTCATTTGTTTATGAACAACCATGTTCACATACAGTATAATAATGCAGCAGGTATTCAAATAAAACACATAAATTAGCTAAAAATCAAGACTTTAACAGTCAAAAATGACCAGAACATTATAAGGCCATGTGCTCACGGGAGATCGTACTGTGACTAGTCAGAGCGTCACAGGGTACTGTACTTGCTGCTCTTTAGTGCAGGGCTCAACCCCCCAATGGTTCTGGGTTCTCAGCCTATGGTCTGCCTCCATCCGCATCCAAATCCCAACGATACCTCACACCACACCCTGTCAGACACACCAGTGGGCTGCTGAGCTGGAATAGGGCTGCCCACCTAGTGGTCAGGCAGACTGGTGGGAAGGAAGTAGAACAGAACAGTGGTAGCTCTCGAGTAGTGAGGAGCTGGGGGAGTGTGTGGCTCCCTGGGTGTTAGAGGTTGGGTCGCAGACGGGGGTCTGGGCCCGGAGGAGTCGGAGACCTGGTCGCAGGGTATTGAGGCTTGGTGCCTATACCTGTTCTTGGAAGATGGTCAGCAGCTCGAGACTAATAACTGGTCTGGGACCGAAAGCACAGTGGGGTACAGGATCCTAGGTTGGGGAGTAGCTTCAGGCAACCTGGCAATTAACCTGAGGAGGATAGTGCCTTCATGGACTGTCCCCAAGGAGCTCAGAGATCAGGGGCACTAGCGCAATGAGGGGGATAGGGTTTTCCAACCCACATAGCCCACAGAAATCCCAAGCGTGAGCCCTTGAGAGCGCAGCTCCACTACCAACAAGTAGGGAGCGGGGCATGGACAGCTTTATGCCAATGGGCCACCAGAACACTTCTAACTTGTGCCCGGAGGCAGGCTCTGGACCACTTGGCAGTACTATAGGGGACGGATATCCGGATGGGCTCCCCCAAGAGGGCAACGGCACCCAGAGACTTGGTTTACCTTGTTGTCAGAGTCTGCTTTGCGGTCGCATCATCACCAATACTGCCTGAGTGAGTATGTAGAACCCCAGGGTTGCCACAGTAACAACACAAAGGGTTAACTCCCCACATAACACTAGCACCTCCTGGCCAGAAGGGGGAGACCAAGCTGCTTCCCTGTATATTCTGGTGTGGAGAGGAAGTGGTCAGTTCAGTTTTGTTTGTGCAGTCAGTGCAGAGGACTGAGGAGGAAGGATCTGCAGGTTGGAGCTGGCTCAAGCTCACCACAGGATCCGCTGACCAATTCCAGGCCTAAGCCGAGGGACTGAGAAAAGGAGACAGATAAAGCAGAGGAACATACCTGTGAGAAAGAGTATTGCTGAACTCACCCCAGTGGAGCACACAGAACGGATGCCGGATCCAAGGCTGTGCAGATTACACACAGCACAGCTAACACCGGAGAAGTGAAGATTCCACATTCTTCACCTTTACCACAGACACAGCAACACCGCAGAGTTCAGGAACACCACAAGGAAGGACTCGAGTTGCCTGACAGGTCGGTACCCAGGAGGAGAACAGGGCTGGCTGCCTAGTTTACACAGCAGCAGGGCCACACAAGCACAGTGCAGAAAAGGGAGCCAAAACGACCCGGCTGGGTGGGAGAAACCCTGAACCCTTCACAGACTCCATGGACAGAACTCTGCTGAATACTATCATCAGTAAAGGACAAAGAAACTGCAAAACCGTAAGTCTACTTGTTTATGGTGCTCGTGTCTTGCAATCCCCCATAGACTATCACACTGCCCCAAGGAGAATGCTCTACCCGTGGGGAGCCGCCCAATCTCAAGCTGCCTTCCATCACCCCCGGAGGATCTGCAGCAGCGGTGGTCATCTATGATCACATTCCCCGGGTGACGTCACGTACATAACCCCCTTTTTATTGTGGAACCAGGGATCACAGACCGGGTCACGACACTGTGATCCCCTTTCCAGAAGCAACCCCTTGGCCCGGTTCTGGGTATCCCCTTAACTTCTGGCGACACAACTTTGGTGTCACGAACAGGATACGGACTGGACCCGGTTGCAACCCGGGTGACATGCGCCTATAAAGACTTATTGCATAGCATAAAAGACTTGCCCTGTGAATTGTTGCAACAAAGAACATACTTTAAACTTTGCAAAGATACCTGGAAAATCCAAAAACATCATTGGTAAAATTTTCCAGGTGCCATCTTGGATCGCGCCATTAGCTGCTACGCGCGGGAGAACATCGCACCTAAACCAGGACTCCGGCCACCGCTTGCAGAGGAGGTGTGCTCTGTGCTGCGATCCAAACAGGGATGCAGGAAAGTGCTCCAGGCTTGTTGTGAAGAAGACTGGTGAAATTAACTAAGGGGGCGCAAAGATGTCACAGCAGGGAGATGCTGTTCTACCCGGCGGTGTAGCGGCACCTATCATGCCGTTCCTGATGCCGTACACCCCGGGAGCAGTGTGGCTGCCGCAGTACTCAGGTGAGCCCAACACACTTAATGACTTTATCGGAAAGCTAAAAATCTACTACAGCATGTACCCCCTGACGTGTCGATATGCTTATGGGACAGTTAACCGGCAATGCCCAGCGAGAGGTTACGTCCTGGTCGGATGATGAAAAAAAACACTGCAGAGCACATAATAGCTGGACTAAAAGCAGCTTTTTAATCCACTGCCGGCAGCCGGGCTAAAATGAGGTTCTTTGGATGCAAGCAAAAACCTAGAGAGAGCGCAAGAGACTTTGCCTTAAACTTGCAGGAGGCGCTCAGAGCACTTAAGTTAGCAGAACCTGCCTTAGCCCCTGAAGCAGATAAGCTGCTGATAGACCAATTTCTGGATGGACTCTCATCCCCTTCCAACCGGGGACAACTGAGCATGATGGTGTTCCAGGATCCAGGACTAACGTTTGCCCAGCTAAAGGATAGAGCCATCCGCCTCCAGCAGGTAGAGGAGCCCCAGGATATAGACTGTGTTCAATACCCTACAGCGGCAGCCCAGCAGCCAGGAGTGTCAGTGACATTGGCCATGTCAGCGGCTGCTGCTAACCACCTGGAGCCCATCACTAATGAGGCTCTCCATCAAAAGCTTGATGCCCTGACAGACACTGTTGCGTCCATGGCTTGAATCGTCCAGGAGCTGCGTGGATCCAAGTCTGCACCCAAGATTGAGTTGGCGACCAGCAAGGAGGATGTCCCGTGGATGAGGCCTAGGAGATACCAAGCGACGAGAGGACGACCCAGCGACCACTACCAGCCAGATGGACAGCCCATTTGCCACCGTTGCAAGGAGCCAGGTCCCTTTGCCTGTGAATGTGGTTTAAATGGGGATCCCCTGGGGAGGCGGGCCACTCCTCAGGAATGAACTCTCAAGGCCCCTCACACTGGCACAACAAGTATATGGGAGGACGTCGAGTCATCCCCATCGTGCTGGATGGCATTCCACTCAACGCCTTGCTGGACGCTGGTTCCCAAATAACATCAATTCCGTATGTCCTTTATAAGAGGTACTGGGCTGATTCAGACATTAGCAGTGATCCATCGAACATTGCATTGAATATATGGGCTAGCAATGGTGAATTAGTACCACAGGTTGGTTTCAGAGAAATGACCATTAAGATTGGGAGAGTAGAATTGCAGAATCAGAAGTATTGTCATTGTTGATGTTGACCGGCGAGAACGTGAGCCAACTATGCTGCTAGAGATGAATATAATTGAAAATTGTTTTGCAGAGGTAATTACTGTCTTGCAGCAGATCGCCGAGACTGCCAAACCTGGGCAACAGAGACTCCTGAAGAAGGAAATTAAAGCCTTGATGCTGAATCAGCAGGTAGAAATGTCAGGAGGTGAAATTGGCAGTGCAAGGGTAAGTGACCCAATACCCATTGTAATTCCTCCCAAAACGGAAATGCTGGTCTGGTGTAGAGCCGCAATAGGCATCAGAGGGCGAGACTATGAGGCCCTGGTAGAACCCGTGTACTCCGACAGTAGGCCCACTGTACTGACGTCCAGAGGAATAGTTGAGGTACACCGGGGAAGGGTGCCAATACGCCTTCTAAATTGTGGGGAAGATGAGGTCACCCTACCAAAGTATGCTACCATGGCTAAGCTATATATGTTTGACAACAACGCCATCACCACTGTTGAGCCCTTGAAGCCTTCAAGTCAGGCGGAGGACAATGGTTCAGAGGGAAAGCTGGAGGATTGGTGACAAAATCTACATGTAGGTACCGATTCTACACCCTCCCATCAAAAGCATGGAGTATACAGGGTAGTGAAAGAATATGAACAAATATTCAGCAAACACCCATTAGACTTTGGGCAGATCAAAGGGGTAGAGCACACTATACCCACAGGTAACCATCTACCCATAAAGGAGAGGTATAGGCCAGTACAACCGGCTCACTACCAATGCGCCAAAGACATGCTCAAAGAAATGAAAGAAGCAGGGGTAATAAGAGACAGCTGTAGCCCCTGGGCAGCGCCACTAGTGCTAGTTAGAAAAAAAGATGGGACTATGAGGATGTGTGTAGACTACCGACAGATTAACTGCATTACACACAAGGATGCATGCCCATTACTTAGGATAGAAGAGTCATTGGCTGCATTAAAATCCGCTACTTACTTTTTCACCCTAGATCTGACTAGTGGGTATTAGCAAGTTCCTGTGGCAGAGGCTGACAAGGAGAAGACAGTGTTCACCATGCCGATGGGCCTCTGTGAGTTCAATTGTATGCCGTTTGGACTCTGCAACGCACCCGGTACCTTCCAGCGACTGATGGAGTGCTGCCTAGGACATAAGTACTTCGAAACTGTCCTCCTGTACCTGGATGACGTCATAGTCTACTCCAAGACCTATGAACAGCATCTACAAGACCTGGCAGAAGTGTTTGAAGCCTTATCCTAATACGGCATGAAAATCAAGCCATCCAAGTGTCACCTTCTAAAGCCAAGGGTACAGTACCTGGGATATGTCGTGAGCTCAGAAGGGGTAGCACCGGATCCGGAAAAAGTTACCGTGATAAGAGATTGGCTGATACCCACCAGCATGAAAGAGGTGAGGCAATTCCTGGGACTGGTAAATAAAAGGGTTCACGAAGTTAGCAGCACCCCTACAAGACATCCTAGTAGGACAGTAAAAGAAGTCTGCAGCCTGGAATCCTCCTTTCCAGTGGAGTGATGAGAGAGAAGAGTCCTTTAAGAAGTTAAAGTGGGCACTGACAGGAGGAGATCCTGGCATATCCAGATTACCATCAACCCTTCATTTTGTACATGGATGCCAGCAACATAGGACTGGGAGCAGTATTGTCTCAAAAGCAGGAAGGCAAAGAGAGAGTTATTGCCTTTGCAAGCAGAAAGCTCCGGCCTACAGAAAGAAACCCTGAGAATTACAGCTCCTTCAAGTTAGAACTACTGGCAGTAGTTTGGGCTGTAACAGAGCGTTTCAAACACTACCTGGCAGCTGCAGAATTTACCATCTTTACTGACAACAATCCGTGGCCCACCTGGACTCTGCAAAATTAGGTGTGCTGGAACAGCGATGGATAGCCCGCCTGTCAAACTACAACTTTGTCATCAAATACAGGGCAGGTCTCAAAAATGGGAATGCAGATGCCTTATCCCGGGTGCCACACTCAGGGGACGTGGAAGAGGAACTGGAGGTACTGGAAGAAATTGAGCTGCCGGCCTTTCACCGTCCTAAGGTGGGACAGTATCATCCGAAAAACAACAGCAGGCAAATCTCAACCCGTTAGCACACCACGGATGGGCTGACACACAAGACAGCAATCCAGCTGTGAAGTTAGTGAAATAACTGCTTACACAACAAGGTGCGTACCCTAATCAGAATGCCCCAGCTGAGACAAAACATCTCTGGAAGGAGAGAGGCAAATTGTTCCTGTACCAAGGGAAGCTCTGTAGAAGGCACACCAATCCAAAAACACATGAGTTGGTCTGCAGATCATTGTGCCCAAGAGAGACTTCAAGATGGTTCTGGAAGCTTACCATGACAGTGCTGGTCATTTTGTTTGGAAAAAGTTGAAAGTGCTCTTAAGAGAAAGATTCTACTGGGTTGGCATGAGGAAATCAATTGAAGATTGGTGTAGAAAATGCGGCCCGTGCAACCTCAGAAGAAAGAATCAACAGAGGCAGAGAGCTCCACTCCAGTCCATAGTAACCAAGCAACCACTCGAGTTAGTCGCATTAGACCACGTCAAGTTGTCACCAAGCCGGTCCAGCTATGTCTATGCCTTAACCATCGTGGACCATTACTCACGCTTCCGTGGTACCCGTGAAAGACCTTACTGCTAAAACAGCAGCTAAAGCATTCCAGACGTACTTTTGCAGACCCCATGGTTACCCAGAACAAGTCCTTGCAGATTAAGGTCCAGCTTTTGAATCACAGATCTTCCAAGAATTCTGCAACATGTATGGCTGTAAAAAGATCCGCACAACGGCATACCATTCCCAAACAAATGGCTTATGCGAAAAGATGAACCATATTGTGATTGACCTGTTGAAGACCTTACCAGAGTCAGAAAGAAATCAATGGCCAGAGAAATTGCCAGTCTTGGTGGACTTGTAGAATCATATCCCGGTGAGTTCTACAAACTGCACCCCTGCTTAACTCATGCGTGCAAGGCCCAGTAAACTGCCAAATTATTTAGATATGGGAATTCTGAAGCCAGATGCAGAAGTTCAAGAATCCAATTGGGATACCCTACGTCGGCAACAGTATCGCCAAGTACAAGAGTGCGTAGAGAAAAGTCTCCAACAAGCTAGGGGAAGACAGGAGAGAACCTTCAACCAGCATGCTCTAGCAACCCCATTGCAGCCTGGTGACCAAGTTCTCAAGAGGAAACGACGCACGAACAAATTGGATAATCAGTGGGAAACCACCCCATATCCAGTCTTACCTTCGAGTATGGATAATCCCAAAGTGTGTCTCATCAGTAAGGATGAAGGAAGGACATCAGCTGTTGTGTCAAGAGATCAACTCAAACCATGTCCTGAAACCCTGAGGACACCAGAAGTCACCTTACCCGTACAGGTACAACCTGTCAAGAAGGAAGAAAAGGTGTTCCATACAGTCTTAGGAGATTTCCCAAAAACTTGTCCAAATTACTATGGGGCAGTAGTAGTCCCGATGATCGCCTTCCCTCAACCTGGTGGAACCAGCATCAGAATCCGTACCACAAGAAGTCCCAAGACAAGAAGAACTGGAAGTTGAAACCGTAAAGAAAGAACAGATTCTTGGTCCCAGTGAGCTTGTCAGTCCTACATAATTGTGTTTAAATGCAGATTGCACATTTTCTGTTAGTACAATAAACCTCATTTCAATCCAGAAATATTACTGAGTCCATCAGTTATTAGATATATGAAACTGAAATAGCTGTTGCAAAAACCCAAATTGTTATAAAGAAAAAAGGTTAACATTAGTAGGGGTGCCCAAACTTTTTCATATGACTGTATAGGAAAATTCTGGCTATTGTTGCGCTTTAAAGAGGACCTATCATTGTTTGGTTTTTTTCTTTACTCTTAATTATTCCACTAACTGGTGCTGTTTCACTGATTCCGGAACAGTTTTTCTTTTTCTTCTATGTCACTCCGAATCAAATATTGTGCTCCAAATTAATATTTACATTTTTCCTTCAACCAACTGTATATATGCCACAGAAGTTCTCTGTAGGCACAAACTTATGTACCGTGTTTTTCCAAAAATAAGACCTCCCCCAAAAATAAGCCCTAGCAGGGATTGTCAGCATTTTCGGAGAAAGGCTTAAATATAAGCCCTCCCCCGAAAATAAGCCCTAGTCCCGGATCAATAATGAAGTGTCCGTGCAGCTAAAAAAGTTACAGATACTGCAGGACACTTCATTATACACAGCGGCACCTGGCAATCACTCACCAGACGCCGAGCAGAGGACCTGCAGTGATCGCACACCCGCACACATCAGCTCACACACTCAGATCTCACACACACACAATCAGATCTCAAACACACACCAGATTTCACACACAAACATCGGATCGCACTCACAGTCAGATCGCACACATAATCAGATCACGCACACAAACATCGGCTCACACGCAAACAACAAATCACACACACACACACACCCACACACACAAACATCGGATCGCACACACATCGGATCGCATACACACTCACCTCATCCAGTGACACCGATCTCTTCTCGCCGGGAGAATCCTGAGAGGCAGTGCGGTGCAGCGCGACGAACAGGACCTGCGGCCGGACACGTGACTTGCTTCATTCTCTGCTGCCATAAGTGCTGGATGTGATGTGATGTGATGTGTGTGTGTGTGTGTCTGCAATCGGCTGTGTTTTTCTGCGATCGGCTGTGTGTGCCTGTGATCGGATGTGTCTATCTGTGATGGCTGTGCGTGCCTGCGATCTGCTGTGTGTATCTGCGATCTGCTGTGTGTGTATCTGTGATCGGCTGTGTGTATCTGTGATCGGCTGTGTGTGTCTGCGATCGGATGTGTGTATCTGTGATGGCTGTGTGTGCCTGAGATCTGCTGTGTGTGATCTGCTGTGTATATCTGCGATCTGCTGTGTGTGTATCTGTGATCGGCTGTGTGTATCTGTGATCGGATGTGTGTATCTGTGATGGCTGTGCATGCCTGAGATCTGCTGTGTGTGATCTGCTGTGTATATCTGCGATCTGCTGTGTGTGTATCTGTGATCGGCTGTGTGTATCTGTAATCGGTTGTGTGTATCTGTGATCGGCTGTGTGTGTCTGCAATCTGCTGTGTGTGATCTGCTGTGTATATCTGTGATCTGCTGTGTGTCTGTGTGTGATCTGCTGTGTGTGTCTGGGATCTTCTGTGTGTGTCAGCGTGTCAGCTAGCAGCAGGGTAGGACAGCATGCAGCACCGACCGGAGATCACAGGGAGGACCTGGGAGCCACGCAGACGTCCTGGTCTGGTGAGTATGAGTCTCCTGGGAAGTGGGGGGGGTCTGCTTTTTTGGGGGGGTAAACTTACCCCCAACCGTGTTTCTCCAAGAATAAGACCTCCTCCAAAAATAAGCCCTAGCGCTTTTTTGGGGGGCAAAAAAAATATAAGACAGTGTCTTATTTTTGTAAAAACACGGTAGGTACAGAATCAGTGCATCAGCACTACTGTAATTGGAGGAGCTACTCAGTTTAAATGAAAAATTCCAGTTAAAGATCCTCTTTAATACTGTAGAGAAAAAAACTGTATAGAAATATTGAGCCGTTTAATAAAAATTCAATTTACTATTTACCTTATAACTAGTAATAATTGTTGAGTTGTTCCATTCATACACCACAAAGCTGCCTTTAGCGAGTTGTTTAGTCATCTAGTATAATGGAATTGATTGTTTTATAGAACTGTGTAACAAAGCACTGTACTAATAAACTTCAGTTATAGATCTGACTATTAACTTCTTAATAGTGTACAAAATAAATCATGCCGTTTGGGAACACACTTAATACATATTCCTCTTTTCTAAGTTGAGCTCTTACAACTGTAACTTTGGTCCGAGTTTTGTCTGAGAAAAAAACAAATGTTTCTATGCCCGCCAGAAAAAAAATCACAGCATGCACTAGTCTCGTTTGTATATCAGATGATAGTCGCCTGTTCAAGTCTATGGGTGTACAAAAAAAAAATAATCCAACACAATCAACCATATAACATTTGATTTTTAAGGCTACAGTATGTTACCATTCTTAACATAGAAAACTTTATTCGGTCTTTTAAAATGTATTACCTTCTGATGCATAAAAAGGGTGCCATACAGATGAAATATAGACAAAACTTCATCGTTTTTTGTCTGAAAACTGGACAATTTTTTATATGCTTGTGTGATCTTAGCCTTAAAAGGTTAGTTCACCCATATTTTTTATTTTCTAACTCGATATTATATTGAGAAACAATGTTTCTCTGAAATACCTTATGTTAGCAATAGTTCCTGTGAGAGGCGCTATTGCAGACCGCTGTTCCCCGCTCCGTGACCCCCAGGCTCCGTGACCTCAGGGATCCGGTGACGTCACGTCAAGTTCTGGACACGTCACATCATTGCGGCCAGCCCCAGTCTTCCTGACTCACTGAGCTGTGGGCAGTGTTTCACCACTTGTCACAGCTCAGCGTGTCTCCTGCTTGCAGCGTTCTGCTGTGAGGGAGGAGGGAGCAGATAGGCTGTGACGAGCGGTGAAACACCGCCAACAGCCCATCGCTCACGGACACTGCGGCCGCCATGGTGTCAGGAACTTAACGTGACGTCACCGGATCCCCGAGGTCACGAAGCCCGGGGGTAACGGAGCGGGAAACAGCAATCTGCAATAGCGCCTCTCACAGGCACTATTGCCAACATAAGGTATTTGAGAAAAAAATAGTTTCTCAATATAATATTGATCCAGACAATAAAAAATATAAAAATAAACACCCCTTTAAATATACTGTGCAAATATTGTACATACGTGACTATCACTTTCAATGGTGAGTACTATGGGAATCTGGAGTAATATCTGATTGTAATTATGTTTTTAAAATTGCTGCTTTTATGTCATGTGAATAAAAGATTTAAAGTGGCTAGTAATTCTATCGGGAATTCATCCTGCATGATTTTCTAAACATTTGTACTTTGTAAAAATAAAGAAAGGGACTGTGTAGTACGGTAATAAAATTTGCGATATCCAATGTAGAAATGACAGAGGGAAATTACTTGTTACAATTTATTCTGTCAGTGTTACAACAATTTAGTACAAATTGAGCTTTGTAGCACATAACAAGCATTAGCTGTACAAAATGCATATAGGCGGTCATTTAACATTAAATGTAACAGATAAGCAGCACTGATTAAAAGCCACTGTCAGTCTGTAAAAATGCTTACAAAGTTTACTTAAAAGAAGAGTTGCACAATGTTGATGGTAGTTAACAGTAGCCTTATTTTTATCATAAGGCACCGACACATAATGGGGTTGGCGACTTTATTTAAAATATGTCCTTCTGATATTACTTTTTATACATTTACTTTTATGTAAGTATGTGAGATTCATATCTTTTAGATTTATCAAACTTTCTAGGCTATCTAAATACAGTCTAAAAGTTATCCTTTTTGGAGGGGGCAAATTCATGTTTTGCTCTTGTTTATAGACAGGTCCTGTGGAATTTTCACTTGGTTGGGAGCCACAATTACTGCTGTTTGGAGAATATAAGGAACTTTGCACTTTGCTAAATGATATAGTGATAGCGGTTTGATATGCCATCCAAAATTATCACATAATTATTCCTTAAATAGGATGACAAAACCAGTGTACTGTACTGTGAAAAAGTAATGGATTCTCAATCAGAAATTAAAAAAAATAAATAAATCATTTTTTGTTGTCAGGAATTAGTTTTTAAATGACAAAATCATAAGCCAGTTACAGAGGCTTTTTATCAGGCCACCCAACAATTATCCAATTTTATCTGCATACACAACAGTGGTATTATTTTGATCATGAAGAAGTTCTGGCTTCTTTTTATCAAGCCTTTTAAAAAAGTAGCCCAATTTTGAGAGCTGTTTCGTCAGGGTACATAAACATGAGTGTACATTTCCCAGTATAAGCAATATTGTCGTGCTCTTTAGAACCCAAAGCACAGCCAGGAGGTGTATGGCAGGCATGGCTATGCAGTGACCGCAGCAACAGCAGAACAGTGGATAATTACTTTGGGGAAGGCAAGAAAATGCTTAGCAGTTTAGTGCCAGGAATAGCAGGATTTGGTGTGCACACAGTTAATAAGGTCGAGGTGCCAGGGAACGGGGTTGTAGATAACCGTTATAGTAGTCCAATGAAAATCACTGCACACTGTTATTTCAATATGCAAAAAAAAGTCTTTAATGCTAGATATGAATTACATACATAGTGAATTAGATGACAGAAAGAATAATGTTTTAACCAGGTAGGTCTTGTTCACAGAGTCGCTGTGCGGTTGGCTTGAAGACTGGCACTCACGTGCCTAAGCAAATGTGGAATGTTATTGTTTCTTTGGGCACAATTTGGCCATTTCCACTTAAGGTTGTACTAATTTTTGTTTCCAGGGTTTTGACATTTATGGCTGTGTGTTATTATTTAGAGGGCACATCAAATGTACACTGCTGTACACTGACTATTTTACATTGTATCAAAGTGTCATTATCTTCAGTGTTTTACCATGAAAAGGTAAAATAAAAGATTTACAGAAAACGTGAGGGACGTATTCAGTTTTGTGATATACTGAATATCTAAGTTGAATGAAAAAGGAAGTCCACATGCCTCTACAAAATATGATAGAACCAGAAAATGTAGGTAGAGTCACTTGTCACAAACAAGCAATGGCCTTTGTATTCAGTTGGTGTAGGTACACATCTAATATTAGACCAATTGTAGCAATGAAAAGGGCTCATCAAATTATTTGGAACAATGTACACTTTAGTGGGTGAACACGTGTTCAAGTTTCAGGATTATGTGTATTTTTGTTGAGAAAAATAAAAATCTATGTGCCTTTACAAAATCAGGTGGGATAAATGTCGGTAGCATGATTTACCACAAGCATGTACACAGAACTGGCCACTGTACTAAGATGGCGTGTGTACACATCTAACAATGGACTAATTGGAGCAATGAAAAAGGCTCAACATATTATATCAAACGATGTTCAAACTTTGGTAGATGAAAGGTTAGCATTGGTACTCAACTTTCAATATTATGCAGATTTTTTTCTATTAAAAAATGATAAAAAAAAACAAAAGGAAGTCCATGTGTCTTTACCAATTAGGAGGTGACCACGCTGCATCTGTCCACCTCTAATATTAGACCATTGGAGCACTAAAGTGGGCTCAAAGATATTTTAAAAAAATACACACACTTTTGTAAGGTAAAATCTTGTCTTTAAGTTTCAGGATTTGGAAGCTTTCTCTTTAAAAAAAAAAAAAAAAAATGGTGGATCTCAAAATAGTTCCATTTTCAAACAGAAGCAACCCTTGAATTCAGATTTAGCTGCTAAATCTGGAAAGAGTGGTTTAACACTTTCCTTGATTGCTATCAGCAAAACCCCATTGGCTCCATGCTCCGTCACTGAGTCGTCTGTGACCTACTGGAGAGTGGCATAATGCAGAGGCTTCAGTCAGTGCAATGACATTACTGCATTGTGGTGCTTGTATCCATTCAAAGGCAGGATTGAAAAAGAGAAAACAGCTGCAGGGAAATTGTAGCCTAGCCTGGATATGGTGAATATATGATGAATATCAGAATTTTTTAAAAAATGTTGGGGGTTTTGGGATACCATCATATTGGGGGCCAATCATACATTTTGTGGGGCAATTGTGGGGACTATAATTCTGCGTGGAGTGGATGCTGTGGGAGAACCATCATGCTGTGTGGTGAGTGCTTTGTGGGGACCATAATACTGTGTAGAGGGGAGTTCTGGGTGGAACATTATGCTCTGGGGAACCATAATACTTTGTGTAGGGACCATCATACGCTGTAGTGGAGCTGTGAGGAGACTGTCACACTGTGTGGGTGGGACCATCATACTGTGTGGTTGTGGTGAGGGTGGACCATCATACTGTGTGAGGGTGGTGTGGAGGACCAATATACAGTACTGTGTGGGGATGCTGTGGGTGGGACCATCATACCATATGGATGTGCTGAGCTAGGACCATCATACTGCGGGGTGGACCATCATACTATGTGGGAGTCCTATGGGGGTACCATCATATTGTTTGGGGGTGCTGGGGAGTTCACATCATACTTTATGTGTGGCTGTGGGGAACCCTCATATTGCTGAGGGCATGTTGTGAGGTGGGTATCATACCATGAAGTAGTGCTATACGGGGGCCATCATACCATGTGGAGGTGCTAATGATGTATTATGGTGCAGTGTGGGTGAACAATTATGCTATGTATAGGTGCTGTGAGGGGAACATCATATTATGTTTTGAGCATGAGGGGAACCTGATACTGTGTGGGGCTGTTTCATACTGATGCCCTTGGTTTCTTGACCACAGTCCCCTGATGACTAAGTGAATTAAGAAACGCGTTGGGAGGTCTAAGAACAAACTAAAGGCCCCGTCACACTAAGCAACATCGCTAGCAACATCGCTGCTAACGAACAACTTTTGTGACGTAGCAGCGATGTTGCTAGTGATGTTGCTGTGTGTGACATCCAGCAACAACCTGGCCCCTGCTGTGAGGTCGTTGGTTGTTGCTGAATGTCCTGGGCCATTTTTTAGTTGTTGCTGTCCCGCTGTGAAGCACACATCGCTGTGTGTGACAGCGACAGAGCAACAACTAAATGTGCAGGCAGCAGGAGCCGGCTTCTGCGGACGCTGGTAATCAATGTAAACATCGGGTAACCAAGAAGCCCTGTCCTTGGTTACCCGATATTTACCTTCGTTACCAGCCTCCTCCGCTCTCACTGTCAGTGCCGGCTCCTGCTCTGTGCACATGTAGCTACAGCACACATCGGGTAATTAACCCAATGTGTGCTGTAACTAGGAGAGCAGGGAGCCAGCGCTAAGCAGTGTGCGCTGCTCCCTGCTCTGTGCACATGTAGATGCAGCACACATCGGGTAATTAACCCGATGTGTGCTGTAACTAGGAGAGCAGGGAGCCAGCGCTAAGCGGTGTGCGCTGCTCCCTGCTCTCTGCACGTGTAGCTGCGTGCGCTGGTAACCAAGGTAAATATCGGGTTGGTTACCCGATATTTACCTTAGTTACCAAGCGCAGCATCTTCCACGCGGCGCTGCTGGCTGGGGGCTGGGACACTGGTTGCTGGTGAGCTCACCAGCAACTCGTGTAGCCACGCTCCAGGGATCCCTGCCAGGTCAGGTTGCTGGTGGGATCGCTGGAGCGTCGCTTAGTGTGACATCTCACCAGCAACCTCCTAGCAACTTACCAGCGATCCCTATCAGGTTTGATCGTTGTTGGGATTGCTGGTAAGTTGTTTAGTGTGACTGGGCCTTAAGGTCAGAGTGTTGCCATTTGAGGGGTATTGTGAGGCTGAAGGGTCTGCCCCCCCTCTATTGGACAACCTTTTCATTATCTATTTACCACAGCAGGACCTAACTATTGGTCCTAGTGACTGTTTTGATCACTGTAGATTGAAGAGCAGTATATCTCGGTGTGCATATTAGGGTGACAATCCTATTCTGTCTGGTCACCTTATTTTTACGGTCACGGTGGATGACTTTCCTACCGTGCCTGTGTCCTAATTTGGTAATAGTAGGAGCCTGTTTCGGGCCCTAGTCATTTTGGTTGGTTTTACAACCATTTATGTTGTGTGGTCAAAATTTTCTTTTATCATAAACTATTAAAAATTACATTTTAAATTATTACCACGTTACTTTTGAGACCATATCTTGCTTTGCTAATTGCAGCTACATTGGGTAAGCAACCGACACAAATTGTTTATTCTTCATCTGTTTTTACCTCCGTATTTTCCACATCAAATTAAATTCTACCCTCCAAAGAAATTGATATGTCGTGGATTTCAGACATGCACCACACCGCTTGTCAGTTTACTTTATGCTAAAAAAAAGAACCAAAGTGAGTATGAGATTTCTATAAATCCCATCCTCTTTGTTGGAGCTGTAAGACGGTGCATTTTTTGTGCAGTGAAATTACGCAGCATCAAAAGTCACCAAAAACTTATGTTTTCCCATAGAAAAAAGTTCATTTAAATCAAGAGATCTTGAAATAAGAATGATTTCCACATTTGATGTGACTATATAAATGTTCCTGTTCTGAGAAAATCTTATGAGTCACTGCTATGTACTGTGTAATGGCCGTGTCTGACCGTACAGGGACATGGTCTGACCATACCACATCTCCTGGGCAGTGGAGGGTGCAAGAGAGTATATAGACAGGACTTCAGTGGCTCACAGCTGATTCTTTTTGTGAGGTAAAGCATTTCTGCACCTATTTTTAAGCAATGTTTTACCTCAAAGAATTATTTGTGATCCTGTGCTGAATCCTTGGAATGAGATCTTTTGGACGATTGATATAACTTATACAATGCTAAGAAAGTCTTTACCTCTTCTCCACTCTAGCTGTTCCCTAATGTTGCAAATTTGTCAAATTATTAATTAAATAATTTCTTATCTGCCTCAACAGAACATTGAGGCAGGGGAGGAGAGTCTCATCAGCACATAACGGCAACAATGCAAATCACACACATGCAGTCACATTACCGCCTTCTGGCACAAGGAATTAACCCTGAAAACCGCATCATACTATTTCCGTAGCATGAGAGGTTTTACACTACAATGAATCCTGAGAAAGCCAGAAACAAAATGATTTTTAATGGCACAACCTTTGGTTGTATTCACATTGCATTTGTCTTGATGGCTTCTTTTAGGCATATGCTACATTTATATGTGTCAATTATATCTCATTGCTTTGAAAAATGTAGTAGACTACACTAATATGCAGAGGGATCCAGAAGGAAATATTTACTAGTATATGTTTCTTTTTTTTTAACCACAAGAGGGCATTGCAATACAGTGACATATAGTGCAGCCATGTATTAGAATTAATATATACTTAAGAAAATGAAAATGTCCAACAGAATGTTACTCTAAGCAGGGGCAAGGTTCTATTCAATACAGTAACAATTAATCCTGGCTTTTATTTGGCCATTATAATCTATGAGTGTGTTGGCCTAAAATCCAAGAAATGCACCTTCTTAAGCTGCCTTCACACATCTCGAGTACATGTGATATCCATTTTCACATGTACTGGAGTCACGTTCACACACATACTCATAAACATCTCTGTTGATCTTCACACCTCCGTGATTTCACACGGACCATGTGTCCATGTGATCCACACGCAGACATGTCCATTTTCTACTGTCGGCCTGGGTGAAAAGGTCAATAGAAGTCTATTGGTCCGTAAAAAACATGTACAGCACACGGATAACATCCATGTGACATCTGTGTGCCGCCTGTGTGAGATGGAGCAGAATTAAATGCATTCAACAAATTAATGATTCTTATGTGTTAAAAATGTGCAAAGATTATAGACAAATAATAGATAAAAAAATAGATACATAGATTTTCTGTTAAGTGCCAGACGGATGACACACGTACACACACACCGATAGAACACAAAGGACAAATGAATGGCACACATGTACTCATGGATGACACACATGTACACACGCATGGCACACATGTACTCACTGATGGCCACATGTATGACACACATGTACACATAGACTGCACACAAGTACACACGCATGGCACACTGATAGAACACAGATGACACACAAATGACAAACATGTACTCACAGATGGCCAAAATGGTAAGTGCCACTTGTGGGTTTTTCGAAAAGGACGTGTGAAGGGGGCCTTAGACATTATATCAACAATTCTTTTTTCTTTGTATTTGTATAAGGCCTAAAGTGTAAACATTCTTATTGGTATTATTATGACTTTACAGTCATTCAGTATTACATGTAAAACAGCAGACACAATATGAAAACATCCTGTTTATATTTCTTTGTAAAATGTCTAAAATTTAGTTTGCAAATGTAAATTACATGGATATAAAGTTTGTGATGATTGAAGTAAGTGATCAATGCATATTTAACTGCTAATGTTTACCACCTAGAGACTTTAAATGTCTCACTGTAACTCTACAGTGTCATTCTAAAATGGTAGTGCATAGTCACACAGCAACATGTGATCGTGTAGCTGCTGGATCGGGAATTACAATCACAGTCTCCATTTGCTGTCTGTGCCTTCTCGATCGCTGTATACGCAGCTCTATATAAATATTTTGTAATTAGTAACAGGAAGCACTGACGGCACTTCATCCTTATCCATACACACTTAAAGGAAACTTGACTTTAAAGGGAGCGGGATAAAACTAACTGATCTCCTCCTGGAAGACACCTGCTTTCAGTCATTGGTTGACCATTGCATATGGTTGCCATTCACAGTAAAGTTAGTGGTGTTGTGAGAAGTGACTGTACCTTTTTCTGGCACACCTTTGTGCTAGCGGCTCCTGGGAAGAAGTAAGTTTATTTTCTCCCAGAGGCTGCATATTCAGTAAGGACAAAAACTTTATGAAAAATAAGGGGTATTAACATGTTGAAGATTAAACATTGGTACCACAATTGTGAAAAAGTATATAATTTTATTACAAAAATGCAAATATTATAGTCACATGTGGTAAACAATTAATAATTGGACATACATGATTAAAGACCAGGTCTAAAGAAGACAAAAGGAGGAAAAAGGGGTCTCATGAAGGGAGACAGGCTACCCCCTGCATAATAAGGAGATGTCCCTATATCCAAAGGGAGGCACATAAACAGGTATTCACATTAACCAGAGTAGAAGTATATATCCTTTGGACCAATAGAACAAAAAAGTACTTGTACACTAACGACACCCACAAAATGTATGGTCTAAATCAGGGCCAATATAAAAAACATCATAGCCACCAAAGATATATATGTATAGTACCCAGCATCATAGACAATCATACATTGGTGGTGGAGTGGCACCTGAAGACCTACCCGTGGTAACTTTAGCACCCCAAGGGGGGAGTCTGTCAACCTCACATGTGGGACCGGTCCCGACACGTGTTTCGCGTGTGCTTTGATGGGAGACCGCGGCCAGCAGTGTGCCAGCGGTGGATAAATAGGGAGACGCAGGAAGCGGGGCTCACTGTGACACTCACCGCTGTGCCCGGATTCAGCTGGGCACGCGCATATCTCCAGATATCGGCACTCGATATGACTTCCGGGATCCAGGAAATCCTCCCAGTGACTTCATACCCAGAAGCCATAGTGCCGAGGCCGGGACAGAGTGCGCGTGTTCAGGACTGACTCCATGGCAGTGCTGAACAGCGGCGACCATATTCACTCCTGGCAAAAGTAAGGGCAAAGATAATAATCTATCAATTGGTACCAGCCTATCCCAAATAACAGTTTACAATACATAGTAACCATAATATTGGTAACATATGGTCAAACAATTCACAGTAGTGCACAGCCAATTCCTTAAAGGGGAAGGACATGCTCCTCAAGGGCTATTGAATATTCTGTCCAACACATCCGTCTCCTGCATAGATAATACACTATCCACCGCGAGCATAGAAATGAAAAAACTAAAAAAGAAGAAACAAGATACAAAAATTGCAAGAATTAATATAGATCCCTGCTAAAATAATATATATACAAGAAGACAGAGGAGAACCAATGTCAAGACTCACAGCATTAGACACGCTTAGTTTATTTAAAGAGGCCAAAATATGATACGGGTAACCAGAGGTATTATCAGTGATGACTATAGCTTTACAAAACAGGAGGAAAAGATATATAAAATATATCCAACTCAGATGAAACAGATACATTAGAGAAACAGTGAAAATGAGAGTCTCTTATTTAAACTGTCAGGAAAAGCCGTCCCAAGGCAAAAAATCCACTGGGCTTCCCACTTTGCCTATCTCTTCATGAGGTCACCACCACGTGTCCCCATGTGTACCTTGTCAATACCATGAACAACTAAGCCAGGTGGATCACAATTATGTTTAAGCTTAAGGTGGGGTGGTAGTGTCTTCAGGGTCTCAGTGGATTGGACCTCAGCTGCTGCCGCAATATCACGTACATGCTCACATGTTCTCCTACGGAGTTCACGTGAGGTTAATCCAATATATAAGGCCACATCCACATGTAGCATGGTAGATAACTCCAGCAGTACTACACGTAATGTAATGACGTATCTGGTATTGTCTGCTGGAGTTAGCTGCCTGGAAGGTGGTGGTACGGATAATATTGCGGCAGGCAAGGCAGGAGCCGCATAGGAAGCAGCCCCACTTGGGGCGACCGGTATAAAATGGTAGACCAGATTTAGATAAATAGTGACTGTGGACTAGTAGGTCATTCAAACTCCTACCCTGTCTAGCGGTCATAAGTGGACGATCAGAAACAACCTTCCTCAGAATTGGGTCCGTCTTAAGCACATTCCAATGTTTCATGAAAATTTGTCAGATATCATGCCACTGGCTTTATAGGCTGAAATGAACCGAGTGGCTCCCGAGGACAATGATGAGCTGCGACTGACATAGGCACGGGACAGGAGGCTATTTCTGCTGGAGCGCTTTGCTCTCTGGTATCCCTTTTTGATACACCTTTGACTGTATACACGTATCGTAAATCTCTCCCGCATATCAACCGCTTGTTGTTCAAAAAGCTCATCCGTCGAGCAGATCCGTCTAAGACGTAAGAACTGCCTGACTGGAATCGCTCGTATAGTCGATGGCGGATTACTAGATGTACTGTGTAGGAGAGAATTCACGGATGTGGATTTTCTAAAGATATCCGTTGCCACTGCACCATCTTCCATCACTGAAATCCTCAAGTCTAGGAAGTCGATGGTCCGGGTGTGGTGTTGGCAAGTCAGGTGGATATTGTAGCTGTTGGAGTTGAGCTGACGCACAAAGTCCTCTAGTTCAGGGCCGGAACCCCCCCCAGACAACGAACACGTCGTCAATATAGCGAAGCCAGCACTGCGCATGGGAGCTAGCAAGAATGCCCCCCCACACACCTCCCTCTCCCAATAACCAAGGAAGAGGTTGGCGTAGGAAGAGGCACACGCCGCCCCCATCGCAGTGCCGCTTCACTGGAGGAAGTAGCGGTCCCCGAAAACGAAGAAATTGTGCGTGAGCACGAACTCCAACAGCTCAAGGACCAGAGAGCGTAAAGGGGATTCCAGCAGCTCATCCCGAGAAAGTATTCTACGGCCCACAGGCCGTGTTGATGGTGAATACTGGTATACAGGGCCTCCACATCCAAAGTCGCCAGTGACATCCCACTCTTCACATATACTCCATCCAGTCGCGATGGACTGGTCAGATGTTTATGAATTTCGAGAAGTAGGTAGAAGGTGGGTGTAACCGGGAACTTCGGTAGGAGGCCGTCCAGTACCTTTCTCGGGATGATGCCCTCGTCAAATGCCCTTTCCAAAATTAGTCGCAGCTCAGTCAAAAACTTACCAGTGGGGTTGGAGGGGAGAGTGGTATATGACTCTTTATTTTGAAGCTGTTTATTGGCCTCTTTCTCAAAGGCCTCCTTTGACCAAACCATCACATTTGACCCAATTATCGGCTGGCTTGAACACAACTCCCTCAATTGACTGGAGTTCCCCTAAGGGCTACTCTAAGTCTATGTGGGAGATTGGAACTACTCCTCTTGGTCGAGAGTGTTCGTAAATCGCTCACCACCAGATCATGAAATATCTGAAGTTGCGGGCAGAGCGACAAGGGGGGAAAAACGGTGGATCTAGGCATAATATCTGTTGGAAAAAGATTAGTGATAGCACTTTCACCCTCCATCTCCAAATCCTCCAGGTCCTGGAGAACCACACGGTCCACATCCAAGAGGGGAGTATCATAGGTTTTACTAGTATGAATTCTGCGGAGGTTGAGGTTTCGCAGGAAGAGGTTCAGGTCCCTAGTCACTAAAAATAAATCAAACGTAGAATCAGGAACAAAAGACAAACCCCGTTCTAAAACTTCAATCTGATCATGGAGGCCTATGAGAAAGAGGCCAATAAGCAGCTTAAAAATAAAAAGTCATATACCACTCTCCTCTCCAACCTCACTGGTAAGTTTTTGACTGAGCTGCGACTGATTTTGGAAAGGGCATTTGACCAGGGCATCATCCCGAGAAAGGTACTGGACGGCCTCCTACCGAAGTCCCCGGTTACACCCACCTTCTACCTACTTCCCAAAATTCATAAACATCCGACCAGTCTACCGGGTCGTCCGATTGTCTCTGGCATGGAAGGGCTTAGCGATATGGTATGCAAATTTATTGAATTTTATCTACACCCACTTGTGGAGATGCTGCCCTCCTATGTCAGGAACACCTCTGACGTCCTGAGGAGACTGGATGGAGTATATGTGGACGGTGGGATGTCACTGACGACTTTGGATGTGGAGTCCCTTTATACCAATATTCACCATCAACACGGCCTGCGGGCCGTTGAATACTTTCTCGGGATGAACTGCTGGAATCCGCCTTTACGCTCTCTGGTCCTTGAGCTGTTGGAGTTCGTGCTCACGCACAATTTCTTCGTTTTCGGGGACCGCTACTTCCTCCAGTGAAGCGGCATTGCGATGAGGGCGGCGTTTGCCTCTTCCTATGCCAACCTCTTCCTTGGTCAGCTCAATTCCAACAGCTACAATATCCACCTGACCTGCCAACACCACACCCGGACCATCGATTTCCTAGACTTGAGGATTTCAGTGACGAAAGATGGTGCAGTGGCAACGGATATCTTTAGAAAATCCACATCCGTGAATTCTCTCCTACACAGTACATCTAGTCATCCGCCATCGACTATATGAGCGATTCCAGTCGGGCAGTTCCTACGTCTTAGACTGATCTGATCGACAGATGAGCTTTTTGAACAACAAGCGGTTGATATGCAGGAGAGATTTACGATACATGTATACAGTCAGAGGTGTATCAAAATGGGATACCAGAGAGCAAAGCGCTCCAGCAGAAATAGCTTCCTGTGCCGTGCCTATGTCAGTAACAGCTCATCATTGCCCTCGCGAGCCACTCGGTTCATTTCAGCCTATAACAGCCAGTGGCATGATATCCGACAAATATTCATGAAACATTGGAATGTGCTTAAGACGGACCAAATTCTGAGGAAGGTTGTTTCTGATCATCCACTTATGACCTCTAGACGGGGTAGGAATTTGAATGACCTACTAGTCCACAGTCACTATTTATCTAAATCTGGTCTACCATTTTATATGGGTCATTCCAAGTGGGGCTGCTTCCCATGCGGCTCCTGCCTCGCCTGCCACAATATTATCCGTACCACCACCTTCCAGGCAGCTAACTCCAGTAGACAATACCAGATACGTCATTACATCACGTGTAGTACTGCTGGAGTTATCTACCATGCTACATGTGGATGTGGCCTTATATATATTGGATTAACCTCACATGAACTCTGTAGGAGTAGACGTCAGCATGTACGTGATTTTGCGGCAGCAGCTGAGGTCCAATCCACTGAGACCCTGAAGACACTACCATGCCACTTTAAGCTTAAACATAATTGAGATCCATCTGACTTAGTGGTTCGTGGTATCGACAAGCTACAGATGGGGATACGTGGTGGTGACCTCATGAAGAGATTGGCACAGCGGGAAGCCCAGTGGATTTTTCGCCTTGGGACGGCTTCTCCTGACAGTTTAAATGAGAGACTCTCGTTTTCACTGTTTCTCTAATGTATCTGTTTCATCTGAGTTGGATATATTTTATATATCTTTTCCTCCTGTTTTGTAAAGCTATGGTCATTACTGATAATACCCCTAGTTACCCGTAGCATATTTTTGTCTCTTAAAATAAACTAAGCATGTCTCATGCTGTGAGTCTTGACATTGGTTCTCCTCTGTCTTCTTGTATATATATATTATTTTAGCAGTGATCTATATTAATTCTTGCAATTTTTGTATCTTGTTTCTTCTTTTTTAGTTTTTTCGTTTCTATGCTCGCAGTGGATAGTGTATTATCTATGCAGGAGATGGATGTGTTGGACCGAATATTCAATAGCCCTTGAGGAGCGTATCCTTGCCCTTTAAGGAATTGGCTGTGCACTACTGTGAATTGTTTGACCATATGTTACCAATATTATGGTTATTATGTATTGTAAACTGTTATTTGGGCTAGGCTGGTACCAATTGATAGATTATTATCTTTGCCCTTACTTTTGCCAGTAGTGAATATGGTCGCTGCTGTTCAGCGCTGCCATGGAGTCCTGAGCGCGCGCACTCTGACCCAGCCTCGACACTATGGCTTCTGGGTATGACGTCACCGGGAGGATTTCCTGGATCCCGAAAGTCATATCGAGCGCCGGTATGCAGAGATATGCGCGCGCCCAGCTGAATCCGGACACAGCGGTGAGTGTCACAGTGAGCCCCCGCCTCCTGCGTCTCCCTATTTATCCAATGCCGGCACACTGCTGGCCGCGGTCTCCCGTCGAAGCACACGCAAAACACTTGTTGGGACTGGTCCCACATGTGAGGTTGACAGACTCCTCCCTTGGGGTGCTACACTTACCACGGGTAGGTCTTCAGGTGCCACTCCACCACCAATGTATGATTGTCTATGATGCTGGGTACTATACATATATATCTTTGGTGGCTATTATATTTTTTACATTGGCCCTGATTTAGACCATACTTTTTGTGGGTGTCATTAGTAGAGTTGAGCGCGGTTCGCGGTTCGAGGTTCTCCAGTTCGCGGCTCGAGTGATTTTGGGGGCTGTTCTAGATCAAACTAGAACTCGAGCTTTTTGCTAAAGCTCGATAGTTCTAGATACGTTCGAGAACGGTTCTAGCAGCAAAAAGCCAAGCTAATTACTAGCTGGCTTTCCACTGTAATAGTGTAAGTCACTCTGTGACTCACTCTATTATGAAATTTCAGTGTATAGTGTGCGGGAACAGCGCATTCAGATCACTGCTGTTTGGATAATGGCGATCGCCATTTTTTTTTTTTTCCTTGTCTTCCTTCCCTAAGCGCGCGCGTGTAGTGGGGCGGGCCAGCATGTCAACCAATCCCAGACACACACACAGCGAAGTGGACTTTTAGCCAGATAAGCAACGGTATATGTGACAGGATGTCCATGTCACATGTCCCTGCATTATAAAAACGGACATTTTCCTCCAGCACGCCATTATCTGCCTTCTGCGTCTTGGTGTCAGTCACCGCTGGGGTAGCTCCTGTCTCCGATACTGCTGTGTACGCTCTATACACAGCGATATACAGAATAGGGATAGAAGTTTCTTTCAGCCCTTGTAAGGGCTAATACCGGCAGGGTCAGAGCCATAGGTGACAGTCAGGTCCGTGAAAACAGATTTTAACAGCTACACAAGATGACAGCGTCTGTGTAGCTAAGGTCAGGGATTTCCTCGCTGAATTTCCCCATTAGAAGCGATAGAAAGTGAAGCTTCCTTTCCTGTACACTGACCCACAACCCTGCCACTGTACCCTCCTGCCCTTTGTACACTCATACTCATTGTTACTAAGCCATTATACTAGCAAACAATGAGTAAACTTAGTGGCATCCTAAAAGTGGCTGTTGGACTTCCATTAGTGTCCCACTGGTGCAAATCTATGTGCAGCACCTCTGCATTGCACACTCTAACTCATTGTTACTAAGCCATTATACTAGCAAACACTGAGTAAACTTAGTGGCATCCTAAAAGTGGTTGTTGGACTTCCATTAGTGTCCCACTGGTGCAAACCTATGTGCAGCACCTCTGCATTGCACACTCAAACTCATTTTTACTAAGCCATTATACTAGCAAACACTGAGGAAACTTAGTGGCATCCTAAAAGTGGCTGTTGGAATTCCATTAGTGTCCTACTAGTGCAAATCTAATTGCAGAACCACTGCATTGCACACTCAAACTCATTGTTACTAAGCCATTATACTAGCATACACTGAGTAAAGTTAGTGGCATCCTAAAAGTGGCTGTTGGACTTCCATTAGTGTCCCACTGGTGCAAACCTATGTGCAGCACCTCTGCATTGCACACTCAAACTCATTGTTACTAAGCCATTATACTAGCAAACTATGCTGCCATTTTAAGGGCCGTAGTTGCATTGTCAGGGATAGTTATTGTTGTTTATTCTGCTGTTAATAAAGATAGACCACCACTGCAATCTACACCACCTCTCAATTTTTACTACCACATTTTAAGTGCACAATCTTGTCGCAATCAAAATGAGTGGCAAAATGACAGATGCTGGTGGAAATGGGAAGAGGCGTGTTGGAAAAGGAAAAAAAGGTTTTGTCCGTGGGGAAGGTGGCAAAGCTCCATTAACATCTGCTGAAGATAGACCATCTTCCAGCAAAAGTAAGATGTCTACTACTTACCGTGGACAATCCGATGTGCTCCCTTTTTTACGGACACGAACAACTGGAACAAAGGTAGATGATGGCCAAAAAAAGAAAATGCTTGAATGGATCTCAAGTGGTCCAACAAGTGCCCTCTCCTCCACCTCAACTACCGCATCCAAAAAACACCAGTCCTCTGAGTTGTCATCCCAATCACACTTGCTTTCTCCCAGCTCTGAAGTCTCCATCCGCAATGCACAGTATGGTGGAATTGAGATGGCTGAGTCTGCAGAGCTGTTCAGTCACACTATAGCCTGGGAATCAGAGGTCTGCTCCCAAGCTACAGTGAGTACAGACCAGGAAATGGTCTGCAGTGATGCCCAGAACCTTTGTGACTCTGATTCAGGCCGTGAGGACCAAGTTTCTGAGCATAATGTTGACCCTTATTCACAAACTGAAACACCTGTTGTAATAGACAATGAGGAACATACTGATGACGATGAGACGCAGATACCAGATTGGGATGACAACTTAAATATTCGGTCAGGGCAAGAAGAGGCTCGGTCTGAGGGTGAGGGGAGTGCAAACACAACAATTGATGAGGAAGTTCTAGATCCCACCTTCTGTCAACCCACAGTCAGGCCCTCGAGGTGGTCAACAGAGATGGTGGAGGAGGATGCAACTGACGACAAAGTTACCTTGCGCCTTCCTGGACAGAGTCAGAGTACTGGTAGCACGTGTACAACTGCATCCTCAGTCACCACTGTACCTCTGAGCACTAGTCGGGGTGGATCAGCAGGTCGCATGCCCTCTAAGCCTTGCCTAGCCTGGTCCTTTTTTGACATAGCAAAAGATCACCCAAATTATGTGATCTGAAGTTTGACAACTTCTTCCATGAATCGTCACATGAATGAATATCATATGTCCCAGTGGGAAGCTCACCATGCTGCAATGCGGCCTAGCGGAGCGAACCATCCACCGCCTGCCCCTTCCAGTGCATCCGCGCGCTCTTCATCTTCTAGGACTGTGGGGACAGCTGTCACACCTGGTTTTCCACGCACAACTTCCACCACTGTAACCGCAACAGGCAGTTTGCTTGGTAGGTCGTCAGTTGGTTTGGAAGGGGAAACAAGTGCGTGTGTACAGCTCTCTCAGACATCGATAGCACCAACGTTGGATGAAGGCAACATCATGTCTACGCCTGCACTTTCCTCACAAACCTGCATTTTTCCAGGGACACCCTACTCAACACCGTCTACACACAGCAGCCAGATCTCTGTCCCTCAGATGTGGACAAATAAAAGGCCATTTTCTGCGACCCATGACAAAGCTAAGAGGTTAACTTTATCCCTCTGTAAGCTCTTGGCTACCGAAATGCTGCCTTTCCGCCTGGTGGACACACAGGATTTTAGAGACCTTATGTCTGTCGCTGTGCCCCAGTACCAGATGCCCAGTCGCCACTACTTCTCTAAGAAAGGTGTGCCCGCGCTTAACCAGCATGTCGCACACAACATCACTGCTTCCTTGAGAAACTCTGTGGGTGAACGGGTGCATTTCACCACCGATACTTGGACCAGTAAGCATGGACAGGGACGTTACATGTCGCTGACTGGGCACTGGGTAACTATGGTGATAGATGGTGAAGGGTCTGCTGCACAAGTCTTGCCGTCCCCACGACTTGTGTGTCAATCCTCTGTCTGTCCAAGTTCCGCCACTGCTTCTGCCTCCTCCACCTCATCTGGGTCCTCCACCTCCGCCCCAAGCCTGCCTGGTCAGGCCACCAGTGTTCTCAATGCGCAGAAGGAATCACACACCCCTCATTACTATGCTGGCAGCAGAGCGCAACGGCATCAGGCGGTCTTTGGCTTGACATGTCTTGGAAATAGGAGTCACACAGCGGATGAGTTGTGGGCAGCTCTGGAGACTGAGTTTAATAAATGGTTGTCTCCACTCAACCTGCAGCCTGGTAAGGCCGTGTGCGACAATGCTGCAAACCTGGGTGCGGCCCTTCGCCTGGGCAAGGTGACACGCGTGCCTTGTATGGCTCACGTGTTGAACCTTGTTGTCCAGCAATTTTTAACACACTATCCCTGCCTAGATGGCCTTCTGAACACGGCACGAAAACTGTCTGCTCACTTCCGCCGTTCAACCACCGCTGCTGAGCGACTTGCATCGCTCCAGAAGTCTTTCGGCCTGCCGGTTTATTGCCTGAAATGCGATATGGCGACACGCTGTAATTCGACTCTCCACATGTTACAGCGACTGTGGCAGCACCGCCGAGCCCTGGTGCAATACGTCATGACGTATAGCCTGGGCCAACGAGATGCAGAGGTGGGGCAGATCACCCTGATGGAGTGGTCTCAGATCAAGGACCTATGCACCCTTCTGCACAGTTTCGACATGGCGACGAATATGTTTAGCGCTGACAATGCCATTATCAGCATGACAATTCCAGTCATTTACATGCTTGAGCACACGCTAAACACTATTCGGAGTCAGGGGGTGGGACAACAGGAAGGGGAGGAACTACAGGCTTGGGACCATGGGGGACAGGGATCAACAAGGGCGCATGGTAGCAGGCGAAATGTTGAGGAAGGTGCAGGAGAACATGAAGAAATGGAGGACGAACTGTCCATGGACATGGAAGACTCAGCGGATGAGGGAGACCTTGGTCAAATTTCAGTTGAAAGAGGTTGGGGGGAGATGTCAGAGGAAGAAAGAGCGGTTAGCACCTCTATGCCACAAACACAGCGTGGACTTGGTCCGCATGGCTGCGCAAGACACATGAGTGCCTTCTTGCTGCACTACCTCCAACATGACCCTCGTATTGTCAAAATTAGAAGTGATGATGACTACTGGCTTGCCACACTATTAGATCCCCGGTACAAGTCCAAATTTTGTGACATAATTCCAGCCATAGAAAGGGACGCACGTATGCAGGAGTATCAGCAGAAGCTGTTACTCGATATTAGCTCGGCTTTTCCACCAAACAACCGTGCAGGTGCAGGGAATGAATCTCTCAGTTGTAACTTGAGAAACATGGGACGGTCTCGTCATCTTCAACAGTCTACCTGTACCAGTAGCACCGTATCTGGTGCTGGTAACAGCAATTTTATTGAATCTTTTCATAATTTTTTTAGACCCTCCTTTGCAAGGCCACCAGAGACAACAAGTCTGACACATAGTCAACGGCTGGAGAGGATGATACAGGAGTATCTCCAAATGAACATCGATGCCATGACTTTGCAAATGGAGCCTTGCTCATTTTGGGCTTCAAATCTTGAAAAATGGCCAGAGCTCTCCACTTACGCCTTGGAGATTTTGTCGTGACCAGCTGCCAGTGTTGTCTCTGAATGTGTCTTCAGTGCTGCTGGGTGTGTGCTGACAAATAAGCGCACGCGTCTGTCCAGTGACAATGTGGACAGACTAACATTCATCAAAATGAACAAGTCATGGATCCACAAGGAATTTACTACCCCTGTGTCATCCTGGGGAGAGTAAATGCTTGTGTATTTTGAATGTGCTTGATGCAAATCTAGCTGTGAAGTGTACAACTAGGGCACAAGTGCTGCCACTGATGGGGTATCTGTGTGGCCCAATTGTTGGAAAAAAGGGAGACTCTTCTTGGAGTAACCCTTGCTTACATTGTTTTTAAAAATGATCCAAGATGCACAGCGCTGGGATCAGGAAAGACTTTGCTACTTACCCCAGTGTCATCCTGGGGACGGTTAAGTATGGTTTATTTTTGAATGTGCTTGATGCAAATCTAGCTGTGAAGTGTACAACTGGGGCACAAGTGCTGCCGCTGAAGGGGTGGGTGTGTGTGTAGCCCAGTTTTTGGAAAAAAGGGAGACTCCGCTTGGAGTAACCCTTGCTTACATTGTTTTTAAAAATGATCCAAGATGCACAGCGCTGGGATCAGGAAAGACTTTGCTACCTACCCCGGTGTCATCCTGGGGACGGTTAATTATGGCGTATTTTTGAATGTGCTTGATGCAAATCTAGCTGTGAAGTGTACAACTGGGGCACAAGTGCTGCCACTGAATGGGTGGGTGTGTGTGGGGCCCAATTTTTGGAAAAAAAGGGAGACTCCGCTTGGAGTAACCCTTGCTTGCTGTGTTTTTTAAAAGAAGCCAAGATGAACAAGTCATGGTTCAGCAAAGACTTTGCTACCTACCCCGGGGTCATCCTGGGGATGGTTTAAGGATGGCATATTTTTGAATGTGCTTGATGCAAATCTAGCTGTGAAGTGTACAACTGGGGCACAAGTGCTGCCACTGAATGGGTGGGTGTGTGTGTGTCCCAATTTTTGTAAAAAAGGGAGACTCCGCTTGGAGTAATCCTTGCTTACATTGTTTTTAAAAATGAATTAAGATGAATAGAGCTGGGATCAAGAAAGACTTTGCTACCTACCCCGGTGTCATCTTGGGGACGGTTAAGTATGGCGTATTTTTGAATGTGCTTGATGCAAATCTAGCTGTGAAGTGTACAACTAGGGCACAAGTGCTGCCACTGAATGGGTGGGTGTGTGTGTGTCCCAATTTTTGGAAAAAAGGGAGACTCCGCTTGGAGTAACCCTTGCTTACATTGTTTTTAAAAATGAATTAAGATGAATAGAGCTGGGATCAAGAAAGACTTTGCTACCTACCCCGGTGTCATCCTGGGGACGGTTAAGTATGGCGTATTTTTGAATGTGCTTGATGCAAATCTAGCTGTGAAGTGTACAACTAGGGCACAAGTGCTGCCACTGAATGGGTGGGTGTGTGTGTGTCCCAATTTTTGGAAAAAAGGGAGACTCCGCTTGGAGTAACCTTTGCTTACATTGTTTTTAAAAATGAATTAAGATGAATAGAGCTGGGATCAAGAAAGACTTTGCTACCTACCCCGGTGTCATCCTGGGGACGGTTAAGTATGGCATATTTTTGAATGTGCTTGATGCAAATCTAGCTGTGAAGTGTACAACTGGGGCACAAGTGCTGCCACTGAATGGGTGGGTGTGTGTGTGTCCCAATTTTTGGAAAAAGGGGAGACTCCGCTTGGAGTCACCTTGCGGTGTTTTACATGATTTTAGAAGGGCATGCCATGCCTATATCTGTGTCTCCTTCTCTTTTTCCTTGTCTTGTTCTTTTTTTTTCGCATGAGTATATGTATGTCCTTGTCACTTTCCCATGTATTTGTGTTGTGACTTGTTTGTCACCTTTTGGACACCTTTGAGGGTGTTTTCTAGGTGTTTTTATGTGTTTGTGATTGCCTGCCATTGTTTCCTATGCGGTTCGAGTTCGGTTCGTCGAACGTTCGCCGAACCGAACTCGAACGAGACGTCCGTTCGGCGAACCGAACTCGAGCCGATCCGCGACCGGTTCGCTCATCTCTAGTCATTAGTGTACAAGTACTTTTTTGTCCTATTGGTCCAAAGGGTATATACTTCTACTCTGGTTAATGTGAATACCTGTTTATGTGCCTCCCTTGGATCTCGGGACATCCCCTTATTTATGTAGGGGGCAGCCTGTCTCCCTTCGTGGGACCCCTTTTTCCTCCTTTTGTCTTCTTTTGACCTGGTTTTTAATCAAGTATGTCCAATTATTAATTGTTTAGTACATATGACTATAATATTTGCATTTTTGTAATAAAATGATACACTTTTTCACAATTGTGGTACCAGTGTTTAATCTTCAGCATGTTAATACCCCTTATTTTTCATAAAGTTTTTGTATTATACCATGGGGTTCATGTATATTACCATTAATATGAGGTCCGCTATACTTGGTGTTTGCTTTCTTAATATTCAGTAAGGAGTCTGGGCAGTATTGTAACACTATTTATCTGCAGATGAATAATGTATCTGCAAGTGCACAGCGTCTTTCAAGGTGACAGTCTCCCTTTAAGGATGCAATATGGTGGCTTACTGATTAGCACTGTTTCATTTTACCACTGGTGTCTTACGTTCAAAACCCACCAACATCGGTAAAGTATTTGTCTGTTCTCCCTATCTTCACATGAATTTCCTTTGGGTGCTTTGGTTTGCTCCAAAAAAATTTTTAACGCATGCACACTGTAATAAATATTTTGATGTGCCAGTGAACTGAGTAAACTCAAAGACCAGACAACAATAGAAATGACTGCACTCTCAAGAAGTTGAAATAAAAATTGTGCTTTTATTGTGAGTCTTGTGACCGAACAAACGTTTTGGCCTTTTATTAGGCCTTGCTCACTAGTCGCTCATAGGATTTTTTTGAATAGAGAATATATTAAGTGGGGATTAGCACCAAAGTAGTCAGCAACCACAACCCAGGACGGGCCAGCACTACATGACAGAGGTCATACCAAACAGCTCCTCTAACTAATTCCAAGGGCAAGACAGCACACCAGTCTCCATTGCATTGTAATGACCTTAAATGATTAAGGAAAGAATTTCCAAATCCCTCACCAGATATTAATTTATTGTCTGAAAAACACGCTGAGATTTCTGACTAGCTTGGTGCTAATCCTCACTTAATATAGTCTCTCTTCAAAAAAATCCCAAGAGCAACTTGTGAGCAAGGCCTAATAAAAGGCCGAAACGTTTGTTCGGTCGCAAAACTCACAATAAAAGCACAATTTTGATTTCAACTTCTTGAAAGTGCAGTGATTTCTATTGTTGTCTGGTTTGATCAAAAGACATATTGATAGAAAATGGGAATTGTGAGCCCCAATGTAGACAGTGTTGATGATGTTAGTAACAAACAGAAATTAATGGTGCTATATACTGTAAGTAAGAATAAACATGGGAAGATCACATGTACAGTATTTATTATATATTGCAAAACAAAAGCAACACAAAAATTCCAATGCAGTTAGATTTTTGATGCAGGTTGTGATTAACATGATTCCATAGTCATCAAACCATGTCACATGCATCTGTCACTCACATGCTAACGGTCTGTGATATTGCTATGTCTAATCAAATCGCAGCTCGAAAATAATTGTACAATAGTAAGTTATTGGGAAGTTGTGCAATATTTTCAGTTGTGCAACCTGTCTGGGAATTGCTGTCACCTGGCACAAATGTGGCAGTGTGACTCTGCGATCTTCATGTCCTAAAATCAATAACAATTACAATTTAATATGGGTATTTGTAGAGTATGAGGGGGAGAGGGATTATAATTGAGCAAGATTTTACCAATTTTCTTTTTCAGGACAGAACTATAATATTCAGGTATTATTAAAAAGCAAACAACATATACTGTATACAGTATTAACTCCTTCACCAACAAACCTGTTTCACCTTCCTGACCAGGCCAGATTTTCATATCCAGACCTGCGTCATTTTATGAGGTAATAACTGTGGAACACTTCAACATTTTTCAGTGATTCTGAGATTGTTTTTTTCAGGACACGTGGTTCTTCATGTTAGGTGTAAACTTGGGTTGATATCATTTATGTTTATTTATGAAAATATCAAAATTTGACAAAATATGTGAAAGTTTTTCACAATTCTCAAACATCCACTTTTTATTCCCTAAGGCTATGTGCGCACTAGGCCATTTTACCCGCAGATTTACCCGTGGATTTGCTGCGGAAATTTCTTGAAAAATGTCTGCAATCTTTGTGCAGACATTTCCCAGCAAATCCTATGAGAAAAAAAAATAGCTGTGCGCACGCTGCGGATTTTTCTCAAGAAATTTCCTTGAGGCCAAAAACACATATCCGTTAAAACCACGTCCATGTAAAATTTTCCATTTTACTCATTAAAACTCGTCTCGGGGAGACGCCTAACATGATTAACCTAGGATTTAGTGGCAGCTATGGGCTGCCATTAACTCCTTATTACCCCGATTTGCGAATGCACCAGGGCAAATCGGGAAGAGCCGGGTACAGTCCCAGAACTGTCGCATATAATGTATGCGGCAATTCTGGGCGGCTGCTGAATGATATTGTTAGGCTGGGTGGCTCCCCATAACGTGGGGCTCCCCATGCTGAGAATACCAGCCCTCAGCCGTATGGCTTTATCTGGCTGGTAATAAAATAGGGGGGGGGACCGCACGCCGTTTTTTTTAATTATTTATTTATTTATTTTACTGCACAGTATAGACACGCCCACCGGCTGCTGTGATTGGGTGCAGTGACACAGCTGTCACTCAGCGTGGTGGGCGTGTGTGACTGCAACCAATCACAGGTGCCTGTGGGCGGGTAAAGCAGGGAATACGAGATTGATTAATGAGCGGCCGGCTTTTTCAAAATAGTAAAAGCCGCCGGAGCTTTTATAACAGCAGTGCAGCGCCGCGCCGGAGATCGGGGAATGGTGAGTATGAGAGAGGGCTGCTCAATTCAGTCACTCAGGGGATTAGCGATCACCGGTGAGTCCTTCACGGGTGACCGCTAATCAGTACACAGCACACAGACAGAGCCGCGGCATGACAATGAAATCGGGTGAAGTTCACCCGAGTTCATTCTCATCGCGCAACTCTGTCTGCCGACATGTATCAACGACATTGTGCATCACACACACACACGGAACATTTCACACGGACAACACACACACATGTCAGTTATTTCACTCACGCACACACGGACATTCCACACGCACATATGGCTAGCATACGGGATACACATGCAGGCCACACATACCATAAAAACGGACCTAAAAAATGGAAAACGGACCCGAAAAACGGCCCATTTTACACGGACGTGGTTTTAACGGATGTGTGTTTTCGGCCATAGAGAGAGACCGACCGACCGACGGACTGAGGGAGAGAACGAAACAGAAAAAGAAAAAAGACCGACATCACATGAAAAAAGCACAAAATGTATAGGGAACAAACAGAGATGCGTCCGTGTCACTCGGACGTGCGCACAGACCCATTGACTTTCATTGGGTCCATGCTGCGTGTTGCATGCTGAAAACGGACATGCTTCCGTGCAAAACGGAGACACAAACGTAGCACGCACACGGACCCACGGACCTTAATGAAAAACGCACATGTGTCCTCAAACATTAAATAACATTGGTGCACGTTTGGCCGTGTCTCCGGTATATACGGAAACAGACCAAACACGCACGTTTTCTACGGATGTGTGTTGCAGGCCTGAGAAGAAGTTCTTGAGAAAATTTCTTGAGAAAATGAGCATGTCAATTCTTTTCCGCAGGTACCTGCGGATTTCTGCAGTACAGCCTGCAAAATCCGCAGGGAACAACCTGCGGGAAAATCGCGGCTAATCTGCGGCAAATCCGCATGCGGATTTTTTCCGGAGGTCCGGAAATCTTCCACTCCCAGAAGTTTCTCATGAAATTTTTTTGAGAAACTTCACATTTCTAGTGCGCACAAAGCCTTTTAAACTAGATAGTTATACCACACAAATAGATAGTTACTGAACATTTACCACGTCTGAAGTTAGTAAGTTTAAAAGTTTATCAGCAATTTCTCATTTTTCCAAAAAATTTTACAGAATCAATATTTTTATGGATCACATCACATTTGAAATGACTTTGAGGGACTTATGTGACAGAAAAAACAAAAGTGACTTCATTTTAACCCCTTCACCATGAGCAATTTTCCATTATAGTTTTTTCCTCCCCTTTCTCCATGAGACATAACTTTTTTTTTTATCTTTCTATCAATATAGCCATATGATGGCTTGTTTTTTGTGGGACGAGTGGTGCTTTTGAATTACACTATTTATTCTGCCATATATTGTATTGGAAAATGGGAAAAAAAATTGCAAGTGCAGTGATATTGTAAAAAAAAAGTGCAGTTGTACAATTTTGTTTTGGCTTTTAAATTTACCATGTTCACTACCCTCACCTTTCATTACTCACCTGGTAATATGGTTCCCCACCTCAGTATGAGTTCGTAGATACCAAACATGTATAGTTTTACTTTTATCTAAGTGGTGAAAATAAAAATAGAAATGTACTAAAAAAAGAATTGTCGCCATTTCCAAGACCCGTAACGTTCTCATTTTTAGTGATCTGGGGCTCAGCGATAGCTTATTTTTTGTGCCTTGAGCTGACATTTTTAATTATACCATTTTTGCGTCGATACAATGTTTTGATCACCTGTTATTGCATTTTAATGCAATATTTCAGAGTTCCAAAAAAGGTCATTCTAGTGTTTTGATTTTTTTCTTGTAGTGCCCTTTACTGATCAGATTAATTTATTTTATATTTTGATAGATGGGGCATTTCTAAACTTAGTGCTACGAAATATGTGGGGGTTTTTTCTTTATTTGTTTTATTTTCAATGCGGCAAACGGTGAGTGCTTTGAACTTTGTTTTTTTATTATTTTTTCATATTTTTTCATATTTTTAAAAACTATTTTTTTTACTATTTCTTGTTTTTCCTAGTCCCCTCAGGGAACTTGAAGTCTGCACTGTCCAATTGCTTCTGCTGTTCAAAGCGATGCTTCAGCATCCCTCTGAACAGCAGAAATGCTGGTCTCCTGTGAGTACCTGCATTCACAGGAACTTCATTATGACAGCAACAAGGGTCATCAGCTGATTCCCGGATGTCATGATGTGGCACCCTGGACAAGCCACAACAACACACACACACACACACACACCCACCCTCAGCAGTTCACAGCAGACATCCCCAGTGAGACCTGATTTCCTTCTCGGGTTCAGACAGACACACCAGGTGGGCGGAGTCAGGCAGGACCATGTGTGCAGAGTGCCAGGTGGGCGGAGCCTGGTGGGGTAATGTGTGCAGAGTGCCAGGTGGGCGGAGCCTAACGGGACCATGTGTGCAGAGTGTTAGGTGGGCGGAACCTAGCGGGACCATGTGTGCAGAGTGCCAGGTGGGCAGAGCCTAGCGGGACCATGTGTGCAGAGTGCCAGGTGGGTGGAGCCTAGCGGGACCATGTGTGCAGAGTGCCAGGTGGGCGGAGCCTAGCGGGGTAATGTGTGCAGAGTGCCAGGTGGGCGGAGCCTAACGGGACCATGTGTGCAGAGTGTCAGGTGTGCGGAGCCTAGCGGGACCATGTGTGCAGAGTGTCAGGTGGGCGGAGCCTAGCGAGGTAATGTGTGCAGAGTGCCAGGTGGGTGGAGCCTAACAGGACCATGTGTGCAGAGTGTCAGGTGGGCGGAGCCTAGCGGGACCATGTGTGCAGAGTGCCAGGTGGGCGGAGCCTAGCAGGGTAATGTGTGCAGAGTGCCAGGTGGGCGGAGCCTAGCGGGACCATGTGTGCAGAGTGTCAGGTGGGCGGAGCCTAGCGGGACCATGTGTGCAGAGTGCCAGGTGGGCGGAGCCATGTGTGCTGGCGGCGGAGTGCAAAGTGGGTGGAGCCTAGCGGGGTCAAGTGGCGCAGAGGACGTCAGTGTCGTGGACTGCATGGCTGGGGACAGGTGAGTGTGAGTATATGTGTGTGTGTGTATGTATGTGTACATGCCACGTGCAGGAGGGGGCGGAGCGAGCTGAGCGGGGAAGTGTCGGCTTCCTGCACACGTAACTAGGATAAATATCGGGTTACTCACCAAAGCGCTTTGCTTGGATACCCGATGTTTATCTTGGTTACCAGCTTCTGGCAGGCTGCCAGCAATGGCTCCTGCACACTGTAGCTGTAAAAAGCCCTGCTTTTGGTGCTAGAACCATTCTCGAACGTAACTAGAACTATCGAACTTTAGCAAAAAGCTCGAGTTCTAGTTCGATCTAGAACAGCCCCAAAATCACTCGAACCGCGAACTGGAGAACCGCGAACCGCGCTCAACTCTAGTAATGACATAAATCCATCATTGTAGACTGGATAAGCCATAGTAGTCCCACCCATCCAGTGGATCCTAAGGCGTAATAATGGCTGCAGCAATACTCTGGCATCTCCTTTTGCAAGATTACAATGATGAAATGTGTGTATATGTGTATAGCATGTAGTGTGAGTATATGAATATACTCAACTACTGCCATTTCCTCCAGGATCCAGCCATGTTCTACTCTTCATCTCAGTGATATCCCTGCTCTTCAGACTCAACAGGTCACACTGCATTCTATGCTACCTGGATTTGGTTTTCACAATGTAAGTCTATAGAACATCAGAACGCGGCTCAGAACGATGCTCCGTAGACTTACATTGTAAAAGATGTTCGACTCAAGCATAGTGCATAGAATGAGCCATCTAGTTGAAATTGCAGTGACGTCATTGGATCTGTCAAGAAGATAATGTAGTAACTGGGAAGAGGGGCTTCTAAACTTGCCCCCAGGCTAGGGGGCCCTAACTGTCACTTATCCCAGATGTACTTCTAAAAGTGAAGAGGTTTGGACCGCCAGCTTAGCCCTGACTCCTGATCATCCGTAGGTTTAATACCTCCTCACTCCGAAACCAGGAAAGGGCCGGGACTTGATTGGTAAGTCCTATACATAAAGACAGACTGAGGGAAACCAAAAGAGAGACTCAAGCAATTACTCACAAAGGTATAGACAAAACATGCTCAGGAGGAAACTAAAGGAAGAAAATAATCAAATGACAAAAGTATTTCTACAACACACCAGAATAGTTCACCAGAATAGTTCACCAGAAGCTGGATAGCCATACACATAGAGGAGAATCGTAAAATATGTTCTCGGCATGGAGGAGAAGCTTCCATCATATTTTAAAGGGTGTACTCAGCAATGATAGGTCTCCAGAAACCCATGACCTTAGCAGCAATTCACAGGACAGCAGAAAATAATGCCTGCTTGACCAATCATTAGTAAGCACACAACAGGTTGATGCCTGGCTCTCAGTGAGCAATTCAAAAGCACCAGGTGGCATGTCAGACTCTGCAGTATGAACAGAGTCAGAAGACGTCATGACACATGTTGAGTTTAGAGCTGAACATCGTGTGACAGGATTCTGGAGAAAGCTGCGGTAAGTCAGTATGTTAATACACTCACACTACATTATATGTGCATATGCACACATTTAATGAAAAACATCTTCATGGGAGGGCTTCTTTAAGTTAGAAAAATAATTAAATGCCCGTCATAAATAGTACATAATACAAAAGTGCAAAACAAAAAATGAGAATGTATAATATCATATGATAGGTTGAGCTTACAGGGTTGATTGAAAAAAAGACTTCTGCGTCCCTTCTATAGTTATAGTAAGTGAACTTTGACACCTCAATGTCATCATAGGACATCTAGTCTTCATGGCAATCTTTCACCTCATTTATTTTATATTCTGTGCTAGAATTATGGTTACATAATGCCAAGTGGATCTTTAAAATTCAGGAAATGTTCCTTGGGGAACTGAGGCTAGCCTCACAGGTAGTCTATGAAATCAATCTTTGATATTTTATTGAAAAAGTTTTAAAATTCTCTAGAAGTGCCATCTTTTATTTTTTTTTTGGGTGCATTGTTAAATTGAGCACTACTATCTCATTTAAGTAAATATTACATTTAGAAAAAAAATCAATAATACTAATGCAATAAAGTTATATGCAAATAGTATCTTCAGAGCAATGGCGTAACTACAATAGGTTCGGGGTTCAGTCGCACCTGGGTCATGGAGCTTAATGGGCCAAAAATGTCTCGTTGACCTATTTATTGAAAAAACAAAACTGCTAAAGATTTGGAATATTTGTGGGTCTTATTGGAGCTCTTATATTGGGGACCATGAGCTCTAAGTTACCCCACTGCTTCTGAGAGTAAGAGGACTGGAACTCTAGTTTCACTTATAAATTCTAAAGGTAAAACACTGGTGCTGAAACCATTTCCTCTACCAGTGGTTCAAGCTGCCAGGAATAAAGGACAACATCAAGCCCACTTTGACTGGAACAGGATAACTTAGCTATGTTTTTGTTATTGAAAATTACAAAAATACTATTACATGAGATTTTTTTTTCCTTTTTTATTACATGACCTCGATTCATACTTTTAATATCTCCGGCAACATTAGAATTTTTCACCTAATAACTTTTATAACTAGAACCTCAGCATAGATATCATACAGCAATGAACTATGTTGACATTTTAACTATTATTTGTTGAAGGCAACAATTATGGATTACAGTGAGAAGAAACTTGACATGATTTATTGCTCTGCAGTGTGGGACATTTTTCCTTGTGATAGCAGCGACATGCCTGATTGATACTCTTTCCCTTCTCGAGCTGTGACCCAATTTTCTATTTCTATCATCAATCATTAAAATCTATTCAGGATATTGCTACTGAGCAAGAAATCATTACAAAATGGGGCGATTGGTTGTAAATTGTATAATAAAGTAGGCTTGATCTTTAATAATGTCTCTGCTTTAAAGGCAACAATGTGTTATAAAATTATAAAATGCTTAGCAATAATTGAAAAAATGTTACTAACCTCATTGTTTTAAAGAAAGCTTTTTTGAGATTTGACCCGCAAGGACTGCAATATGTAGTGAATGTGTATTTTAATGCTAGGGTTCTATCAATACAGATGCTATTGGAATGCAAAACGCCGTGCAGAAGTTAATGACTTTTTTGGCTCCTTTCATACAGTGCCTAGAGAAATTATTCAATCTCCTTGACTATTTACAAATTATGTTACTGCCAGGCTATATTTACTGTCAGGCTATGCGTTCTGACAAGCTACCACCAGGGGCGCGAGGAAGTCAAGAGGACCAACACAAACCCGAAGGTAGTAGCAAAGCACATGGGGAAACACACACAGACAAACGAGGAGTCAGCAAGCCGAGTCTAAGCCAGGTGGTCAAATCAGGACAGAGGAAAAGAGCAAAAATATAAGCTGGGAGCAAACACAGAGGTTGGGAGCCGGGAGAGCACGTATATACAAAAACCCGGAAGCTGATACGAAGTCAGGTCACGTTACCAAAGTCAGAAGCCAGGAGGTCAGTCAGAACAATGGAGGGGCAGGGACCAGGACAGAGAATGGAAGCAGGGTCGGGAGGACAAGGGAGACAAACAAAACACGGGGAATGGGAGGTCAGGAAAAAGTCAGCTGGTAGCAGGGTGGATAAAATAACTCACACAACCAGGAGCATATGCTGTAAAAAAGAGCTATCACTGGCGATGCTCCGGGAGAGAACACGTCAAGATAAAGCAGCGTAAGTCCCAGAGCAAGGCACAGCAGGGCACCAGACTTAACCCTACAAGGGCCAGCAGAGGTCATGACAGTTACATATTGTGTTTAAATATTTTTGTAACACGATTTGTGTGATACATCAGCGCTAAATAGTCTAATTGTAAAAGTGAAGTGAGAGAAATATAGGCAAAATTTAAATTTATTGGATAAAATAAAAATTTGTCATGTGCATAGTAGTCATCTCTTTTGCTACTAAGCCCCTAAAAATTTCTGGTGCAAGCTATTACCTTCAAAATTCCCATGCTTAGTGAAAGGAAGTCCACCTGTTTGCAGTCTAAGTATCACATGGTCTGTCAGTATACAGAACACCATTAAGAAAAAGGCACAACTAATCAAACAAAACCATGAAGACCAAGGAGATCCCCAAACAAGTCAGAGACAAAATTGTTAAGAAATACAAGTCAGGGTTGGGTTTTAAAAAATTATCCCAGTCTCTGATGATCCCCTGGAGCATCATCAAATCCATTATCATCAAATGGAAAGAACATGGTGCCACAACAAACCTGTCAAGAAAGGGTCTCACACCAAAACTCTCATCCCAGTCAAGGAGGCCATTAATTAGAGAGACAGCACAGAGACCAAAGATAACCCTGAAGGAGCTTCAGAGTTTCCAAGAAGAGACTAGAGTATCTGTCCATATGACCACAATAAGCCACATACTCCATAGAGCTGGCTTTTATGGAGAAGTGGCCAGAAAAAGCCTTTACTTACCGGAGTGATGCCCTGGCCTATCAGGTCGTCACAGGGTATTGTGGAATCTGCCCTTCTGTGCAATATCCACCTCCTTCTTGGTTATTTGTCCCCAACAAAGTGGTGTTGCCAACATCAGCCAATCAAAATCCTAGGAACACTCTGCACCACATCCACCAGACAGACCAGTGGACAGCCTGAGTGGAATAGGGTCGCCCACTTGGGGGGTTGGTAAAGGGGAGGTCAGGAGTGTCAGGAGTCAGTCAGTGAGTCAGGAAGTGAGAGAAAGAGGAGGTCAGGAGCTGGGCTCCTTGGAAGCAACTAGGTAGCAGACAATGGTCTGGACCTAGTAGGAGCTGGACCCCCGGTCACAGGGGATCGTGACAAGGGGCAAGGAACTGTCGAGCAGGACAGCCAGCGGCCTTGTACCATCACTGGGCTGGGACCAGGGCATGACAGGGTACGTGGACCCTAGGTCAGGGAGTAGCTTCAGGCAACCTGACAATTGACCCGACGAGAACGGAGCCTTCAAGATCCACTCTCCACCTGCTCCAAAATTGGGGTACTAGCGCAATGAGGAGGATAGGACTTTCCACTAAAACGGTCCAGGAAATCCCAAGCGTGAACCCTGAGAGCACGCTCCCTCAGTTAGCCACACTGGGGAGCGGGACCCGACTAGTCCTACACTACAAAAGAGGAAGCTCTGCTACACTGATATATAGGTGCTCAGAGGTAAAAAAATCGTATAATAAGAGAGGATAACCCCGACACACTAAATCTCCAAATAAGAGTACAAAGTCACACTGGATAGAAATGCAATTAATTCTTTATTGAGTCCTTTTTTAGAAAAAGTTGCATGTATAGTTTGTGTCCAATTCAATTCAATTGACGTTTCGGCCTAAGCCTTCGTCAGATTGGACTTATCTAGATACAATAAAGAAATGACAAAAATCAATACCACACAAAAAGTGAGAGGACAATAACATACAATGCATTGATACAATTAGGATGAGACACTAATACACATTAGAGACAAACAATACTGTTACCCTGATACAGGATAAAATAGGTACAATGTAGGTACCATGTCATCATGTACAAAGGGTCAGAGAAATTAGATGATTAGAATCCGCCATTAATGAAAACTACAGTGCAAAGTGAAATGACACTGAAAATGGCTGAGCTGGTGGGTAAACCGACCAAAGGAAAGAGATATGTGGAAAGGGAGAAAAAGGGAAAGCAACAGCTGTTCAGGAAAGAAGGGTAGGGAGGAAGGGAAGAGGGAAGGGGGGTTTGACGTGTCTGACTCACCAGGTACATACAGTAGCAAGGAATGCGTCAATCAAAAGAGCTGGTCAAGGCAGAACAGTTTATTATGTAGGATATAATGCTACAAAAAAGAACATATAAGTTAAGAAAGGGACTATAAGGACCAGGTAAAGTCTAATACTCATGCATCCGTGAAAAAATAACATAGAGTACCTGTTATAGGATGACCCACTGGGATAATTTAATACTGTTGGTCACTAGTATATAGGTTAGGTGCTAGAAAAGTCATAGTCTTGGGGTACTGGGAAAGAGCGTCAATCATGGAACGCGCTAAAATGAAAAAATAGTTGCTTAAGTCTTAGTAAAGTAGAACTCTGTCAATAGGTATAATGTTTACATTGACAAGGTATACCTGAGTTATGTCTTAGCTGGATATAGCACTGTCATACGTGCTGTATAAAAGTCACTAGGACGTTCTCCACAGTCAGTATCTGTGGGTATTGTGCTGTGGAATACAAATGATACTATAAGCTGTGTAAACTGATTAATAGATAACACGTAATAGAAGCAATAAGCCCGTCTAAAGGGTAATCAGTGAGACAGCTGGTCACATGTCTAAACGATGCACAGCAGCTTATACCAATATGTGCCTACTCAGGGGTGAGCATATAAATAGACTGGGGTACCACCATGACTAGTCCAGCAACCAATAGACATATAACAATGTATAAAGGAGATAGAATACCTGCTGCTAAAATTCTGCAGAGATAATGCCACAATGACAACACTGACCATGTGCAATTAAATCACCGCCAAAGAGCGCCGTGGAGCATGTATAGGAAGCATCTAGTATAATGAAAATTAATGTTAGCACATTATTCCAATCATCACAGAGTGATTCTCCACATATATATTATATAATCTGCCATGGTGTACCTGTGCAGCCGCCTTGTAGTATGACACTATCACTTGATCTATGACGTAATCCTACGGAGACCCCCACATAGACCGTGTAGGCAAAGGACAAGTAAGAAGCGTCATTACCTATGTAGATGGCCCAGGTGTACAGCCGGTAGCACCGGAGGGGTTAACAGGCCAGGGATCTAATATGTAAAGACAAAACAGTGGATAGTTAGAGCTGAAGGGTAGAAAAAGGACAGAGGGTCGGTTACCATAACTCACCTCGCCGTTGTGGACGTGTGTTCAGTGCTCGCGTGCTCCTGTGTAGTGAGCTCCGTCCAACGTGCGAGGGTTCTTGTAAGAGGTGTGGGTGGGATTAACAGATCACTTCCTGCCTGTGGAACGCAGGAAGCTAGGAGGTGGAACGCACACCGCGCATGTGCAGTGTGTGCTACATCTCCGGGAGTGTATCTGGGCGTGACTAGAGTGACGTCCACATGTAGTGAATGGGCCAATGCGACGTGAGGAAAGGATCCACTATATCAGTGCCAGGGAAGTCAGGAGGAAGTCGCTGCCAGATTTCTTAGGTGCCATATACGTTTTTAGAGTAGTAGTGCAGTTATCCTTAATATAGTTGGTGAGTGCACTATTTCAGTAGTGATTTAACGTTTCTGAAAAGAGAAAGATAATTATATGAGATTTCATCAGGCATATTCATAAGCAGTCATAATGTGAGAACAGCATATGTAACCAACCGAAGAGATGGACATATGCATCAATATGCTTATTATAATGTTCAACTTAATGCTAGTAGGTCATACATGTACACATATGTATACCTTACAATGGACACACGAGAGGAAATAATACGTATCGCAATATAGAATAAAACTATATCGATCAAGACCAGCTGTCAAAAACCAAGAAAAACTGGGATTTAGAGAAAACTAATGACAGCCTAAAAAGACGTCTCATATTTACGGTTAAGACCGTGGGGTTCCAATGTGCCTAAGGAATGTATCCACCAGGCTTCCCTGTCAAGTAACTTTTTAACCCTGTTTCCACCCCTACGCGCACTATCCACTTGGTCTATCACCTGGAACCTGAGTTGTGAAATTTGATGACCAGCATTGCGGAAGTGGTGGGGAATGGGCAGCAGGGTGTTGCCACATCTGATGTCAGACTTGTGTCGACTGATGCGGTCTCGGATATGCTGGGTGGTTTCCCCAACATATCCGAGACCGCATGGACACTTAATGTAGTACACCACATAGGTACTATCACAAGTGTAAAAACCTTTTATCTCAAATTTCTTACCAGACCTACCATGTGTAAATGAACTTCCCCTAGTAACATTGGCACATTGCGCACAACCCAAACAGGGGAAGGTGCCCCTCTGCTGGGTATCCAGAAATGTCTGGCGTGGCACAATTTTCTTAGAGCCTATGTCAGCCTGTACCAATTTATTCCTAAGATTTGGCGATCTCTTATGACAAAAGAGAGGTAAATTCTGGAAGGCATCAATTTTCGGATACGCTGTTTTAAGGAGAGGCCAGTGTTGGCAGATGATCTTTTTAACCATGGGTTGGAAGGGGTGATAGGTCGTAACGCACGCCACCTGATCCTGACCTGTAATGTTACGTCGAGTCGTTGAGGTTTTTGTGGTAGCTAGGTGTTTTGGATAACCCCTCTGTATAAACTTATGGCTCATCTCCTCATGGCGCAATGTCCTAGTTTCTGGATTACTAACAAGCCTGTCTACACGGGTGTGTTGCGATATAGGTAGGGCCCTTTTAACATGTCTCGGATGGTTACTGGTATAGTAGAGGAGGCTATTCCTATCTGTGGGTTTGACAAAAATGTCAGTTACCAAAAGGCCGCCATCATCTACTATAACAAGACAATCAAGGTAATTAATCTGGTGTTGGTCCTGGTGGAGGGTGAAGGTAAGTCCTGGCATAACCCCATTAAGATCAGAAAAGAATCCAAGGAGGACATCGAGCTCACCATCCCATACCAGGAATATGTCATTGATATATCTTCGCCAAAGTAAGGCGTGCTTATTGATCAATGGATTGGGATGGATGAATCGGTCCTCGAAGGAGGCCATAAAGATGTTAGCGTAAGGGGGCGCCATGTTAGACCCCATGGCGGTCCCCTTACGCTGCAAGTAGAACTGGTCCTGGAATAGGAAATGATTCTTCTCTAGCACCAACTTCAGAAGATCAAGGCAAAATTCCTGGTTATTATTAGGTAAAGTTGTGTATTTGTTAAGGAACCAGTGAACAGCCTTAATACCCTCATCGTGTGAGATGCTGGTATACAGGCTGTTCACGTCGAGTGTTACAAGGTATGCATTTTCTGGAATGTGGTGAAGGTCTCTAATTATATCAAGAAAATGGGAGGAATCCTTCACATATGATGGTATGAGAGGTATAAAAGGTGAGAGTATTTTTTCAATAGTCTTGGCCAGAGGGGAAAGTACTGAGTCCGTAGATGCTACAATGGGTCTCCCTGGAGGGCGAGTGAAATTCTTGTGGATCTTTGGCAATGTATAGAAAACAGGAATTGTGGGGTATGGATTAATCAAGAAACTAGCCAGTTTCTGGTCAATAGTGCCCAATTGTAGGTACCTCGTGGAAAGGGATTTAATCAAAGAGGAAATGGATAATGTAGGGTCCCTCGATATAGGTTCATAGGTACTGGTATCAGAAAGTTGCCCCAGGATCTCCCTAACATAATAGTCACGGTCTAGTACTACTGTTGCTCCGCCCTTATCGGCTGGTTTGATAACGATATTAGTATTCTCTCTCAAGCTCTGAATGGCTCTGGACTCCTCTATACTGAGATTGTGACTCAAATGGAAATCACCCCTATGTATCCTAGTATTCAATGCATCAATATCATTAGAAACCAAAGAAATAAAGGTCTCAACCGGGTGGTACTGTCTGGGAGGCATATATGAACTGGCCATGCTCAACCCTAGATCCTTAGTATTAAAACAGACAGTATCGCCCGGTAGAGGTCCCATAACACCCTTGTCAGTGACAACTTTGTCAGTGACAAAATGTGCCCTTAATCTCAGAGACCTGTAGAATCGGTTGAGTTCCTGTTCCACCTGAAAAGTGTCATATCTGGAAGTGGGACAAAAGGACAATCCCTTCTGTAACACTAGATGTTCCGCCAGCGACCGGTTTATAGGAGGAAATGTTGAGGACAAGATTGGTGTTACCTGTGACCGAGTCCATATCCGGCCCTCTCGATTGTTGGGATACCTTTCTCTTCCCCCGCCTTGTCTTCTTGTAGGTGGTCTGCGTTCTAAAAAATTCTGTTGACGGGGCGCTCCATAGTCTCCCTCGGAGTCGCTGGTGGATGCATAGCCTCCAAATCTGTAGGGACGTTGGAAACGGGAGCCTTCCCCAGATCGCCATCTATAAACCGTACCCTTGGTATAGTGTTCCTGGTCTCTAAAAAAGTTTTGTCGTTTCTTCGTTTCCAGGTTAGTACGAAAATTTGCTATGAAGTCGTTTGTCTTGGCTTTTAGTTGGTCGAGATCAGAGGCTGACAGTGATTGTTTAAGTTGTTCCTCCGTGGATCGAATGCTGTCTGATACCTGTTGTATCTCTTTCTGTAAAAACTCGATAGTAAGTATGATGATGTCCATAGAACATTTATTTATTATAGCCTCAAACTTGTCGCAATATAGAGGATTATCCGAGAAAAGAGTCGGTCTGAGGGAGACCCTCAGCCCTCTAGGTATTCTCTTCGTACGATGGTACTCAGCTAAGGTGACCAAATGTAAATCAAGTGCTGTCTGACGTTGTAGTTCTTTCTCATAATCTCTGCCCCGAAGTTCTTCCGGAGGTGTTGCTAAAAATCTGTTGGACGTGGTGACTTTAGAGACGATGGTAGAAGATTCCTCATCATTGTATAAAAATGTAGAAAAAGCAGAAATATTAGTTTGTGACATTTATGGATCTAGCGATATGTCCGTCTAAGGAGGGAGGTCAGGAGCAAGAGCCAAAAAATCGTAGTACAAAAGAGGAAGCTCTGCTACACTGATATATAGGTGCTCAGAGGTAAAAAATCGTATACTAAGAGAGGATAACCCCGGCACACTAAATCTCCCAATAAGAGTAAAAAGTCACACTGGATAGTAATGCAATTAATTCTTTATTGAGTCCTTTTTTAGAAAAAGTTGCATGTATAGTTTGTGTCCAATTCAAATCAATTGACGTTTCGGCCTAAGCCTTCGTCAGATTGGACTTATCTAGATACAATAAAGAAATGACAAAAATCAATACCACACAAAAAGTGAGAGGACAATAACATACAATGCATTGATACAATTAGGATGAGACACTAATACACATTAGAGACAAACAATACTGTTACCCTGATACAGGATAAGATAGGTACAATGTAGGTACCATGTCATCATGTACAAAGGGTCAGAGAAATTAGATGATTAGAATCCGCCATTAATGAAAACTACAGTGCAAAGTGAAATGACACTGAAAAAATGAAAATCAGTCGACACAAGTCTGACATCAGATGTGGCAACACCCTGCTGCCCATTCCCCACCACTTCCGCAATGCTGGTCATCAAATTTCACAACTCAGGTTCCAGGTGATAGACCAAGTGGATAGTGCGCATAGGGGTGGAAACAGGGTTAAAAAGTTACTTGACAGGGAAGCCTGGTGGATACATTCCTTAGGCACATTGGAACCCCACGGTCTTAACCGTAAATATGAGACGTCTTTTTAGGCTGTCATTAGTTTTCTCTAAATCCCAGTTTTTCTTGGTTTTTGACAGCTGGTCTTGATCGACATAGTTTTATACTATATTGCGATACGTATTATTTCCTCTCGTGTGTCCATTGTAAGGTATACATATGTGTACATGTATGACCTACTAGCATTAAGTTGAACATTATAATAAGCATATTGATGCATATGTCCATCTCTTCGGTTGGTTACATATGCTGTTCTCACATTATGACTGCTTATGAATATGCCTGATGAAATCTCATATAATTATCTTTCTCTTTTCAGAAACGTTAAATCACTACTGAAATAGTGCACTCACCAACTATATTAAGGATAACTGCACTACTACTCTAAAAACGTATATGGCACCTAAGAAATCTGGCAGCGACTTCCTCCTAACTTCCCTGGCACTGATATAGTGGATCCTTTCCTCACGTCGCATTGGCCCATTCACTACATGTGGACGTCACTCTAGTCACGCCCAGATACACTCCCGGAGATGTAGCACACACTGCGCATGCGCGGTGTGCGTTCCACCTCCTAGCTTCCTGCGTTCCACAGGCAGGAAGTGATCTGTTAATCCCACCCACACCTCTTACAAGAACCCTCGCACGTTGGACGGAGCTCACTGCACAGGAGCACGCGAGCACTGAACACACGTCCACAACGGCGAGGTGAGTTATGGTAACCGACCCTGTGTCCTTTTTCTACCCTTCAGCTCTAACTATCCACTGTTTTGTCTTTACATATTAGATCCCTGGCCTGTTAACCCCTCCGGTGCTACCGGCTGTACACCTGGGCCATCTACATAGGTAATGACGCTTCTTACTTGTCCTTTGCCTACACGGTCTATGTGGGGGTCTCCGTAGATCAAGTGATAGTGTCATACTACAAGGCGGCTGCACAGGTACACCATGGCAGATTATATAATATATATGTGGAGAATCACTCTGTGATGATTGGAATAATGTGCTAACATTAATTTTCATTATACTAGACGCTTCCTATACATGCTCCACGTCGCTCTTTGGCGGTGATTTAATTGCACATGGTCAGTGTTGTCATTGTGGCATTATCTCTGCAGAATTTTAGCAGCAGGTATTCTATCTCCTTTATACATTGTTATATGTCTATTGGTTGCTGGACTAGTCATGGTGGTACCCCAGTCTATTTATATGCTCACCCCTGAGTAGGCACATATTGGTATAAGCTGCTGTGCATCGTTTAGACATGTGACCAGCTGTCTCACTGATTACCCTTTAGACGGGCTTATTGCTTCTATTACGTGTTATCTATTAATCAGTTTACACAGCTTATAGTATCATTTGTATTCCACAGCACAATACCCACAGATACTGACTGTGGAGAACGTCCTAGTGACTTTTATACAGCACGTATGACAGTGCTATATCCAGCTAAGACATAACTCAGGTATACCTTGTCAATGTAAACATTATACCTATTGACAGAGTTCTACTTTACTAAGACTTAAGCAACTATTTTTTCATTTTAGCGCGTTCCATGATTGACGCTCTTTCCCAGTACCCCAAGACTATGACTTTTCTAGCACCTAACCTATATACTAGTGACCAACAGTATTAAATTATCCCAGTGGATCATCCTATAACAGGTACTCTATGTTATTTTTTCACGGATGCATGAGTATTAGACTTTACCTGGTCCTTATAGTCCCTTTCTTAACTTATATGTTCTTTTTTGTAGCATTATATCCTACATAATAAACTGTTCTGCCTTGACCAGCTCTTTTGATTGACGCATTCCTTGCTACTGTATGTACCTGGTGAGTCAGACACGTCAAACCCCCCTTCCCTCTTCCCTTCCTCCCTACCCTTCTTTCCTGAACAGCTGTTGCTTTCCCTTTTTCTCCCTTTCCACATATCTTTTTCCTTTGGTCGGTTTACCCACCAGCTCAGCCATTTTCAGTGTCATTTCACTTTGCACTGTAGTTTTCATTAATGGCGGATTCTAATCATCTAATTTCTCTGACCCTTTGTACATGATGACATGGTACCTACATTGTACCTATCTTATCCTGTATCAGGGTAACAGTATTGTTTGTCTCTAATGTGTATTAGTGTCTCATCCTAATTGTATCAATGCATTGTATGTTATTGTCCTCTCACTTTTTGTGTGGTATTGATTTTTGTCATTTCTTTATTGTATCTAGATAAGTCCAATCTGACGAAGGCTTAGGCCGAAACGTCAATTAAATTGAATTGGACACAAACTATACATGCAACTTTTTCTAAAAAAGGACTCAATAAAGAATTAATTGCATTACTATCCAGTGTGACTTTTTACTCTTATTGGGAGATTTAGTGTGTCGGGGTTATCCTCTCTTAGTCCTACACTACAGGGACCAACTGACAAGTGAACTTAGTGCCAAGAGGAAGGTCACAGATCACCAGGCAACACCAGTTCGGACGGGACTCAAACTAGCTCCCCTCAGTGGCAGTGGTGTCCAGAACTTTGGTATATCCAGTTGTCGGTGTCAGCTTTATGAACTAAGTGAGTACGAAAGTGACCCCTTCACTCCCTTCGGCACTTCCCAAACACCATTACCGAGTCCATAGGCATCCCCCCTACCTGTGGAGGGTTCAAACACCTAGCTGCCCTACTCCATCGTCCCCGGGTACTGCCAACTGCAGCGGTAGTACTCCACCTTACCACACACCACGGGTGGCGTCACAAACTCTAAATATATAATCCCCTCTAAATACTCCCTTCATTTGAGTGGCCACACGACCCCCGGGTCCGGACGCTCCTCGAGCCACCCCGGATCCGAGCATCCCAGCTGCTGACATGGGGGCGGCACACAGGCAAAATTAGAAGGATTTTTTATTTTTTTTTCAAAAGACATGTGGGTGACTCCTGAAATATATGGAGGAAGTTGTTATGGTTAGAGGAGACCAAAATTTATATTTTTGGCCAACAAGGTAAACTCTATGTCTGATGCCAAAGCAACAATGCTCATCACCCTAAAAATACCATCCCCGCAGTGTAACATGGTGGTGGCAGCATCATGCTATGGGGTTGTTTTTCGGCAACAGGGACAGGTAAAATGGTCCAAATCAAGGGGAATATGGATGGTGCAAAATACAGGGATATTCTTGAGCAAAACTTGTTTCAGTTTGTAATTTTTTTTAATTTTTCTGTCAACATTGCCATTTAAGGGCTTGTTTTTGTGGGATGACTTGTACTTTTTAATGAAACCATTCATTTTACCATATAGTGTACTGGAAAATGGGAGAAAAGTCCAAGTTTAGTGAAATTGCAAAAAAAGTGCAGTTGCACAGTTGTTTTTTGAGTTTTGTAATTACCATGTTTAGTATATGTAAAAATGACATGCCAATATGATTCACCAGGTCAGTTTGAGTTTGTAGATAGCAAACATGTATAGTTTTTTGTTTTATTTAATTGGTAAAAATAAAACAGAAATTTCCAAAACAAAGAAATGTTTGCCATTTTCCGAGACATTCTAATTTTTCAGGCTCTGAGGCTGTGTGATGACATATTTTTATGTGCCCTGAGCGGATGTCACCTCTACCATCTTTGGGGAAATGCAATGTTTTGATTGCCTCTTATTGCATTTTATTGCAATGTTATGGCAACCCAAAAAATACATACTTATGGCGTTTTAATTTTTTTTCATTGCACTGTTTACAGATCAGATTAATTTATTGTATATTTAGATAGATCAGACATTTCTGAACACGGCAATGCCAAGTATGTGTATTGTTTATTGTTTTATTTTCAATGGAACAAAAATGGTGTGATTTGAACTTTTCAGATTTTTTATTTTATTTTTTTTTATTTTTTTTAATTTTTTTTTTTTACTTTTTATTGTTTTTACTAGTTCCTCTAAAGGACTTAAACTGCAATTTTCCAATATACTTTTGCCGTAGAGAGCAGTGTATCAGCAGGGTTTAATGACAGCTCATAGTTGCCGCTTATCCCTAGATTATTACTGGGAATGGTCTAATTCTGTAAGTGAAAAAAAATAAACAAAAACACAAAAAAATCCTTTATTTGAAATACAATACAAAAAAAATCCCCATTCTCTATCACCCCTTCATTAACCCCCAAAACAATCAGGTCTGCCACAATCTACATAAGGTCGTAGCACACAGACACAGAATGTGACCGCCTGGTGCGAATTCAGGCAGAGATTGACTGAGCCGCAGCTGTGAGAGGTGACGTCACTGAGTTTATGTGCTGTCACAGCTGAAGGTTCCCACAGTACCTCACATGTGACTGCAGGTAAACTCACCTCAGGTGACCGGATTGAACTCAGTGACTTAACTTCAGGTAAACTGAGTTCAATCAGACCTGCTTCTCCTGGCAGAAAATTGTGGAGTTTTTTTTGCTAAGAGATGTGCATTTGTGGCTGTAATTTATACACCAAATTCCTGCACCAACTCTGCAGTTCCTGGCAAAAAATACAGTCATATGAAAAAGTTTGGGCACCCCTATTAATTTTAACCTTTTTTCTTTATAACAGTTTGGGTTTTTGCAACAACTATTTCAGTTTCATATATCTAATAACTGATGGACTCAGTAATATTTCTGGATTGAAATGAGGTTTATTGTACTAACAGAAGATGTGCAATCCACATTTAAACAAAATTTGACCAGTGCAAAAGTATGGGCACCTCAACATAAAAGTGACATTAATATTCTGTAGATCCTCCTTTTGCAAAAATAACAGCCTCTAGTCGCTTCCTGTAGCTTTTAATGAGTTCCTGGATCCTGGATGAAGGTATATTTGACCATTCCTGTTTACAAAACAATTCCAGTTCAGTTAAGTTTGATGGTCGCCGAGCATGGACAGCACGCTTCAAATCATCCCACAGATTTTCAATGATATTCAGGTCTGGGGACTGGGATGGCCATTCCAGAACATTGTAATTGTTCCTCTGCATGAATGCCTGAGTAGATTTGGAGCAGTGTTTTGGATCATTGTCTTGCTGAAATATCCATCCCCTGCGTAACTTCAACTTTGTCACTGATTCTTGCACATTATTGTCAAGAATCTGCTGATACTGAGTTGAATCCATGCAACCCTCAACTTTAACAAGATTCCCGGTGCCGGCATTGGCCCCACAGCCCCAAATCATGATGGAATCTTCACCAAATTTTACTGTAGGTAGCAAGTGCTTTTCTTGAAATGCCGTGTTTTTTTGCCTCCATGCATAACAACTTTTTGTATGACCAAACAACTCAATCTTTGTTTCATCAGTCCACAGGACCTTCTTCCAAAATGTAACTGGCTTGTCCAAATGTGCTTTTGCATACCTCAGGCGACTCTGTTTGTGGCGTGCTTGCAGAAACGGCTTCTTTCTCATCACTCTCTCATACAGCTTCTCCTTGTGCAACGTGCGCTGTATTGTTGACCGATGCACATTGACACCATCTGCAGCAAGATGATGCTTCAGGTCTTTGGAGGTGGTCTGTGGATTGTCCTTGACTGTTCTCACCATTCTTCTTCTCTGCCTTTCTGATATTTTTCTTGGCCTACCACTTCTGGGCTTAACAAGAACTGTACCTGTGTTCTTCCATTTCCTTACGATGTTCCTCACAGTGGAAACTGACAGTTTAAATCTCTGAGACAACTTTTTGTATCCTTCCCCTTAACAACTATGTTGAATAATCTTTGTTTTCAGATCATTTGAGAGTTGTTTTGAGGAGCCCATGATGCCACTCTTCATAGGAGATTCAAATAGGAGAACAACTTGCAAGTGGCCACCTTAAATACCTTTTCTCATGATTGGATACACCTACCTATGAAGTTCAAAGCTCAAAGAGGTCACAAAACCAATTTAGTGCTTTAGTAAGTCAGTAAAAAGTAGTTAGGAGTGTTCAAATAAAAAAATTGATAAGGGTGGCCATACTTTTGCACCGGTCAAATTTTGTTTAAATGCGGATTACATATTTTCTGTTAGTACAATAAACCTCATTTCAATCCAGAAATATTACTCAGTCCATCAGTTATTAGATATATGAAACTGAAATAGCTGTTGCAAAAAAACAAATTGTTATAAAGAAAAAAGGTTAACATTAATAGGGGTGCCCAAACCTTTTCATATGACTGTACATCAAAACCGCATTGCATTGAGATCCTTTTGGCAGAAGATGCAGATTTGGTGCAGGAATTTGGTGTTTAAATTTTAGTACCAAATCTACATCTCTTGGCAAAAAAATGCACAAAAACCATTTTCTACCAGGAGATGCAAATTTTGTGCTGAAATGTCTGCACCACATTTCTGCATCAAATTTGCATCTCCTGGCAAAAAAATACACTGAAATGATCTCACTGCAGCCAATCGCGGACACTGTCACAGATGGTTGGCAGGGGAAGCAGTGAATATGCTTGAGGGATAATGAACAGACCCAGAAGTAGTATTACAACCACTCATAAACTGATATGTCCTGCCTTAACCATTTTGTTTTCTTTTTGTTTTGTCAGTGATTTCCATGGCCAATCACAGCCATGCCAATACTTGACATGGCTGTGATGGGGCAGAAGGGGATATTTTCTGCAATAGTGTAAATGCGAATAGTTACGGAACAAATCCGAACTTTGATAATTTTTGAGAAAAGTGTTTGTGAATCCAATTCAGAAAAGAACAAACCAAGGCTCATGCCAAATTTGAGATTGGCAATGCTTTTTTGAACAGGTTTGCTCATGTCTCATCGAGTTTAAAATGTTTGTCATGCCTATATATCAGAGGATAGGTGATAAGTAGGGATGAGCAAACCCAAACTCTAAAGCTTGAGGTCCATCCTGGACACCAAGTATTGGCCAGGGAAATCACTGTAAAAAAAAACAAAAAAAATGATGTGGGCTACAAATGGAAGTTATATGTTAGTAAGACCAGGATAGTTATGCATACCATGTTACCTGGAGGATCACACTGCAGTCAGACCCAGCCATGATAAAGCCCTGCAGCTGTGGGTTGGTATTCTCAGGCTCGGGAGACCCATGCTTATTTAAAGTTCCCAGCCTAAATATAACAGCCTGCAGCCGCCCAGGATTGTTACATCCATTAGATTTAAGGATCTCGGCAATTTTCACAGCTTTTCCCGATTCCCTTGGTGCAATGGCAATCAGGGTAATGAGGGGTTAATGGCAGTCCACAACTGCCACTAAGCCCTGGATTAGTGATGGGGAGGGACTATGAGACCCCACCACCACTAATCCTTTAAGTAAAAAAAAATAAACACACACAGAAAATCCTTTAGTTAAAAAATATATAAAAATCACTGTCTTTCACCAATTTATCAACCCACAAAACACCCAAGCCCAACATAATCCACACTTCAAGGGTCCACGATGCTTCAAGCTTTGCTACATCTGAATTAACAGTGAACGCCATAGAGCATGACTGCACTCTGTGAGCTTCAGGCAGAAATTGAGCTGCGCAATCAGCGGTGATGTCACTCAGGTTATTTGCAGTCACAGCTAGAGGTTCCCATGGTCCTCCACCTGTGACTGCAGGTAACTTGATCTCACGGGACCTCAATGAACTCTCACTGAGTTCACAGACCTACATCACCTGGCAGAAAACTACATTTTTTTGCCAAGAGATGCAGATTAGGTGCTGAAATTTTTACACTATATTCCTGCATCCAATCTATACCCCATGACAAAAAATACATCATTATCGCATGTGGTATATTGCGGTAGTGGTGCGATTTTTTATTATTTTTTTGCCAGGAAGTGTAGATTGAGTGCAGGAATATGGTGTAAAAATTCCAGCACCAAATCTGCATCTCTTGGCAAAAAAATGCACAAAACCAGTTTTTGATGCCGTTTCAGTGCAGCTTTCTTCCAGGAATTAAAAATTGGTGCTGAAATCTGATGCAGACATTTCAGAACCAAATTTGCACCCCCTGGAAGAAAACTGCACCAAAATGGCATCAAAACAGGTTTTTTTGCATTTTTTGCCAAAAGATGCAGATTTGGTGCCGAAATTTTTACACCATATTCCTGCAGCCAATCTATACTTACTGGCAAAAAATATCGCATCAGTACTGCATCATACAGTATGCAATAGTGATGGGTTTTTTTGACAGGATGCATAGATTGGACACAGGAATATGGTGTAAAAATTTTAGCACCAAATCTGCATCTCTTGGCCAAACCCATCCACACTTTTCTGTCAGGAGATGCAAGTTTGTGAACTCAATTAGAGTTTATTGAGGTCACCTGAGGTCAAGTTACCTGCAATCACAGGTGGAGGGCTGTGGGAAGCTCCAGTTGTGACTGCAAATAACCAGAGTGACGTCATCGCTCATCGCTGCAGTTCAGTGTCTGCCTGAACCGCACATTGGGCAGTCATGTTCCATGATCGCACGCTGTGCCTTCAGCAATGTAGCGGAGCTGGAATTGTGGTGGGACCTCGTGTGGATTATGTGGGACCTCATTGTTTTGGGGTTAATAAAGTGGTGAAGCAGGTTGCTTTTTTGTCTTTTATTTTAAATAATTTTTCCGCATTTGTGTTTATTTACTTTAACTTACAGAATAGTAATGGCTGGCCTCATAGACGCCTCTCATTACTAATCGATGGCTTAATGACAGCTTTGAGCAGACATTGACCCCTTAGTACCCTGATTTCCACCACACCAGGGCAATTGTGAAGAGCCAGGTATAGCGCCAGGATCTAATAGATGTGGCAATTTCGAGTGGCTGCTGGCTGATAGTTTTAGGCTGGGGTAGTTTATCTGTGCTGGTATCATAATATGAGGGATCCTACGCAATTTATTTATTAATTCTACTGTACGATATAGACCAGCCCACTGGCATCTGTAATTTGAAGCCTCAGACATGCTGTCACTCAGCGTAGGAGCTCGTCTAACTGCAACCAATCACAGATGCCAGTGAGTGGGGGAAGGAGTGAATATGTATGAGCCCAATGAGCGGCCCAGGAAGAGGAGCGAGAGGCCTCAGGAGCAGTGTGACAGCTGCCACGGTGATTTGGTAAGTATGAAGCGCTTGCTCCTACCCCTTTGGGCTGGATTCTGGTCCCCATAGACTTTAAACTGTTTTACTGTGTACACTGTTTATAATGTAAAACATTTTCATCAAAATGATATAATTGCATATGCTGTCTGCAAATAAAAAGTCTTGTATAAAGTATTGAATGGCTGCAGGCTGATACTTTTAGGCTGGGTGGCTCCCAATAAGCACGAGTCTCCCCAGCCTGAGACTACCAGCTCCCAGCTGACAGACTTTATCATGACTGGGTATGAAAATTGGGGGGAACCCCATGCTGTTTTTTTAAAATTCTTTATTTAATTAATAATAAAAAAAATTTGCATGCGGATCCTCTTGTTTTGGTACACTGCTGAGATAAGTGCATGGCTGGGGCTGCAGCCTCTGGTCGTATGTTTTATCTGTGCTGCTATCAATACAGGGGAACCTATGACAATTCTTTTATTTATTTATTATCACCAGTATCACACAGACAGCATGTGTGATTCCAACCATTCACAGACACTGTCTCAGAGGGTGGGGGCATGGTCCAACGACAGCCAATCAGAGATGCCGGTGGAAGGGAAAAGCAGTGCATTAGGGATAATTGTCAGACCCGGAAGTATCACTGCAGCTGCGGGGAGACAGGTAAGTATGTACTGCTTTAACCAGGGGTGAGATTCAAATTTTTAATAACGGGTTCTCTGTAAACCCCGTCAATTTGAAAACCACACCCATTCTGTAACCACACCCATTTTTAGCCACACCCATTTTCACTTTCCTCAACCAAAAAATATAAGTAATTTAAAGTAAAATCTCTTGCCACTTCTTACCATCCTATACCTTCACTCTCCCGTCCAGTTCCAGTTGTTCCAGTCATTGTCAGTCATATTGCATTAAACGGTTTTTCTACAATTTTTAAAAATTATTACTAAAGGAGCCCTGCTAAAATTGGAACGAATGAAGTTCCCCATACAGATCTCATCCCATGTGGCTCCTTTCCCCCTACAGATCCCATCCCATGTGGTCTCTTTCCCTTGCAGATCCCATCATGGCCTCTTTCCCCAGCAGATCCCCTCCTATTGTGGCCTCTTACCCCAGCAGATCTTTTCCCATGTGCTCCTTTTCCCCTGCAGATCTCATCCCATGTGGATCCTTTTCCCATATAGTTCCCATCTTATGCGGCCTCCTTTCCTCTGCAGATCTTGTCCCATGTGGCTCCCTTTCCCATATAGTTCCCATCTTATGCGGCCTCCTCTCCCCTGCAGATCACATTATGGCCTCTTTCTCCAGCAAATCTAACCCTATTATGGCCTCTTACCCCTGCAGATCCAATCATGGCCTCTTTCCCCAGCAGATTTCATCCCACGTGCTCCTTTTCCCCTGCAGATCCTGTTCCATATGGCTCCTTTTCCCATATAGTTCCCATCTTATGCGGCCTCCTCTCCCCTTCAGATCTCATCCCACGTGGCTCCATTTCCCATATAGTTCCCATGTTATGCGGCTCCTCTCCCCAGCAGATTCTTGTCTCCCTGCATCTTCGGCTCACTGAGTGCATAACTGCTCCAAGCACCGACGGCCTCACCTCTGTCTTCCGTTCTCCTCCATGGCACTCTGCAGGCACTGTGATGCTGGCAGGCAGTGGCAGGATGAGCAATCTCACTCACGCTGCCGTGACCTCTGCAGCGTCAGCGCGTTGCTGCACGCCAGGTCAGGGAGCAGACAGGCTCCACTTGAATCCGGAAGTGCAGTGCATACGGAGGTACAGTGTCTTTAAGACACTAACACAAGTGAATACAGACAACCGTATTGCCAGGGCCGTTTTTTGCTGGTTCGGGGAATCGGCTGCTATTTTAACAATCGGTTCGCCCAAACCAGCTGAATCCCACCCCTGGCTTTAACCCTTTTTTATTTTCTTTCTTTTATAGCCCCCCTACACCATTTTACAGCACATCACTTTTTCCTCCATTTGGATTTAATGGGTTCAGCTAGGATTGACAATCGGATCGGCTAGGATCGATGATCCTATCGCAATCACAGTCGAGATGAGCATTCCTTAACTGATCCGATCCTTGGTAGAATCACTCATTTCTAGTTTTGTATTGTACTTTTAAGTTTTTGGACCTTATTCATACAGGGGCATGGTTCCCCCTTTTTGAGCTGTGCATTTACTCTATATCGCTTTCCACAGGCAGGTGTTTAGAGCTTCAGGCCTGGATCCTGCTCTGCCCCCATCTAATGAGGCCTTATGACACTTGGAGAGATTTGATAAAACAGATAGAACCCACCTGATTGGATACACCTTGTCACAGTGGGATTTCACACTTTTTTGATCAATATAGTGTCAGCTAAGTACCCAATGATATTTACATGAACTATTACTAATCACTTACTGTTGGGTATTTGCTCATTTTGTTTTTAGAAAACCCACATAAGTATAAGAAGCTATATGCATATAAGGGCCAAAAAGCTACAATATATTAAAGAATGTTGAAATGTTCAAGACTCTAAATAAATAATATTTTTTTTTATTAAATAACATAATAGTTAAAAACAAAAATAGACATACAAAAGTACACCATAAACTACTAAAGGTAGGAAAGTAATAACAACAAATCTCCCTTGTGTGAATACAAATCTATGTAGGGTTACAGTGCGTGCAATCACAGTATTATGGATGGATACTAAAAAGGTATAAGTCAAAATAGTAAGTACTGTGTAATTTAAAATCTTTTAAAGTACACTGATAAGCAATAGGGTAACAATGATTTGAAATTTTTTACTTTCAGACTCCATATCCCACCATCTACTACAACATCAAATGTGAGAATACTTTCATTTTGTGGACAATCATCATGGCTATTTCATACATAAATTTGATTTGCAACTATTTAGCATATGATTAGTTATGCAAATTCTTGTCATGTCACTGCATTGTTACTGTTGTGTTCCTGGAGGTGTAAAAGTCGTTTTTTTCTGTATACTACAAATTACAACCTGTTCTAACATTCTCTAATAGCTCAATGTGTTATTAGGTTGAATCCCAAGCAAAAGGTCACTGGTTCAAATCAAGCAGCAGCTATGAATAAGATTTCCCAAGAAAAGAGAAAAAGCATCTTCGCTCATCGATTTCTTGGCCAAGAAAACTGCTCAACTGCATCATCCACGTGCTATAAATGTTGGAAGATAGAATTAAGTCTGTTCATCCAAGAGGTGGATGTGCAGGCAAAATATCACAGTCAACAAGTCGGCTCATCACAAAGTCTATCAGTCTGGCACAACAAACACAGCAGTGGAGGTGGTTTATATGCTTCAGAAAAGAGAGACCACAGACGTTCATGCAAGCATCATGCAACAGATGTTACACAAGTCTGGAATGGTGGCCTAAAAAAGGTGAAGAAGTTTTGACTTCAATATCCTCACAAGATGTGTCGACTCAGGTTTACAAAAAAGAACAAAAAGTGGACAGTAGAAAATTGGAAACAGATGATTGAAGAGATGAGATAAAAGTCAATAAACTAGAATCTGATAGCTGCTAATGGGTCTGCAAGAAACAATGAAAAAAGGGCTAACAGATTGAGAAATTGTAGGAACTGTCAAGTTCGGTGGAGGAAGCCTGATGATATGCGGTTGTTTCACACCAAAGGCATTAGATACTTGAGCAGGATCACTGGTGATCTTAATGCTGAGCTTTATGTTTGTATCCTACAAGACAAGTTACTTAGTACACATGAGGATTATGGGTATAAAAAGGATGACAGTGTTAGAGCAGGACAATTAGCACAAGCATACTTTGTGATTGGAGAAGAAATGGTTCACTGACAATGAAGTAAAGGATCTGGATTGCCCACCACAGTCCCCAGTCCTCAACCCAATCAAACACTTGTGGGTAGAGTTTAAGAAAAAGCTGTATACATACCCAAGTAAGTCAACCAGTATGCACCAACATTGGGAATATGTAAAAGAGCTCTGCCATCAGATTTTAGTAGAGACATGCTTGATATAGATGAGCAAACCCGTGGAAGTTCAGTTTGGTGGGTTCAGATGGAATTTAGATAAAATTTGTTTTGAGACCCAGACATGACCTGAACACCAATGCAAGTTACTAATTGAGCAGTTCAAGCCTCCGCCCACATGCAGCCAGCCATAAACAGAATACTTTCAGGGGACGGTGGACTAGGTATTTCAATTTTATTATGTATATTATGTTTACTATGTTTGGGTGCATACTTCATCCGATTACGTTGTTGTTACTCCCAGTGCGAGCCGTTCAAACACTGCGCGCGGCTCGCACTGGGCTGAGCACCAAGCACAACAATGCTCACGTGAGTGGTTTGCATACATTAAGCACCCGAACTCCTATCCTCATTTTTTTAAAACTCTCTGTTTGGTACGAACACTGAACCTCAGGTTTGCTCATGCTTGATTCTGATCAAGAGAATGCCTAGGATTCAGACACTGTTGAAAGCCAAAGGTGGATTTACAAAATACTAACAATATAATAACAATAAAAATGTAGATTTGTTTTATGGAGCAAAATATAACAATGCAGTAACATGACAAGAATCTGCATAACTAATCCTATGCTAAATAGTTAAAAGTCAAATTTCTGTATAAGATAGCCAGGATGATTGTCTATAAAATGAAGGTAGTCTCACATTTAAAGCTGTAATAGATTATAAGATATGGTGCCTAAAAGTCAAAAATTCCAAACATTGTTACCTTTTTGCTCATCAGTGTACATACAAGTAAACAAGGAAAAAATAATATCACATAAAAAGTTCACGTAATGATAATAATGCACAGTGGAATGAAGTACACTTTACCTATCAAAGAAAATGCAAAAATATTTTTAACCTAGGTTTTGTGTTCTACAGCCATACCAATATGGCCAAAAGTACATTAAGGCTATGTTCACATGTTGCAATTTTGCGTTTTGCTTTTTTTTGCAATTTTTGAAGGAAGTGTCAATTCTTTCAACATTCTGGCATCATTTTTTCACAATTGAAAGCAATGAAAAAGTGCAAAAAATGTAACCACTGCTTTTTGATGCAGTTTTCCTGCTTTTATTGGGAATAAAATTAACTGTAGTAAACGGGCCCTGTAGATAAATGACAAACCAAAAATGCAGCCAAAAGAACAACAACAATTGCTTGGCCCTGTCCCGCCCACAGCCATGTCATGGGTACGGGATTGAAAAAGACCAAGTGAGTGCTGCTAAGAGCAGTTCTACTATTTCATATGTGAGGCCGTATAGCACATTTTATAAAAATATTTTAGCGTAGGACTGCCCCAAAGAGATTTGCCGTGACGTGGCAGAATAGCTCAAAAACAATTGCAATTTTTTTGCCAAAAAACTCAAATTTATAATATGTAAAGTTGGAATCTTTAGTGCTGTAGTGCACATTTAGTGCTGGCTTTTTGTTTTTTAATACTACAGTACTGTAGCATATATAGAGCCTTGAAAAAGTATTCATACCCCGTGAACTTTTCATAGTTTTTGATAATGCATGCACAAACTTAAATGTATTTTATTGGTATTTCATGTATCAAGTATTTGTGTAGTGCAAAATAAATCATACATGGTTTTCTAAATATTTTAAAAATCTGAAAATTGTCACTTCTCCCCCTTGAGTCAATATTTTGTAAAACTACCTTTTGCTGCGTTTACTGCTGCAAGTCTTTGGGGTATGTCCCTTACAGCTTTGCACATTCAGAAGCTGAAATTCTTGACCATTCTTCTTGTCAATAGCTGTAGCTCAGTGAGATTGGATGCAGAGCATCTGTGAACACGATTTTCAAGTCTGGTCCCTGATTCTCAATTCCATTTAAGTCTGTACTCTAAGTTTTTCATTCAAACACCTTCATGCCATGCGGCATTTTTGTTTTAAGTAAGAACATCCATTTAGCCTCTCTACGCAATAAAGTTTCCCCCATGTCACCACCTCTCTTTGGTAAAACAATTTGTTCAGCTGCAACAACTTTTAAAGAATCCAGGTTGCCCGCATGCTGGCTCTGACAATGTCTAGATACCGCAGATAAAGTGCGAGTGGTAGTGTGACTGACATCATAAACATGCTCGCATATGCATCTTAGTGCACGTGATGTAGAGCCCACATACTGAATATGGCACTGTGTGCAAGTTACAACATATATCACACCACTTGTGCCACAATTTATCAATGTGCGGATTTTAAATTCCTGTTCAGACACACTTGAAACAACTTTAGTAGTGCCTGTCATGAACTTGCACAGTCCACAATTTTTTTGTCCGCACTTGTAAAAGCCAACTGTGGCAACCAACTTTGCTGGGCATTTTTATTTCTGTTTTTAGCATTTTTATTTTGGTGATTGCTAGGGGCAACCATATTTGCAATAGTTTTATTGCGTTTAGAAACAAATTTTACACCATCTTTTAGGATGGTCCTTAAAGTGTCATCCACATACAGAATTGGCAAATATTTCTTTATGACCCTAACAATACTATAAAAATCACTGCTATAATCAGTGGAAAAAAACACAGGTGAACAGTCCATTGAACTTGAAGAAGATATTTTTTTCGTTTGCAAATACTGTTCCCTGGTTTTTCCATCTGATTTTTTCTTGGCTGCACTGATGATTTTAGATGAATAACCTCTCTTTTTAAAACGTGCTTCTATGATTTTACATTGATTTTCATATGCATTAGATGATGTGCACGTGCGTCTAGCCCTTATGAATTCTCCCGTCGGGATATTATTAGTGACGTGTCGGGGGTGACAACTGGTGGCATAAAGCAGAGCAATTGTCACATGGTGTTTGGCTCTAAACTCGCCGAGTATCATGACGACATCAGACGCTGTTCAGACAACAGACTCTGACACTCCACACTATGCTTTCTCTGTTGTTTCTGAGTTGCACAAGCAAGCTCAGGCATAGACCAGCTGTGTGCCTATTAGTGATCGGGCTAGTAGGAGTTAATTTCTGCTAGCCTGCTAGTTACCTTTTGAATCACATGTTGCTTGAGACCTATCACAGATACTCCCGGCCTTTTTAAAATGAAGGAATCTGTCTTCCCATGCTTTTTTTAATTTGGTTCATGTGCTATTGGGTTCCAGCTGCTGGTGATTTATTGCATGCTGCTTGGTGTGCTGTAGAAACCCACTTGTCATCTGGTTATTTCCTCCCTGCTCTTTATTTCCTCCTTATCATGTATTGTTTAATATCTCTGTGTCTGCTAGCTGTATGATAGAGTTTTGGTTTCCCTATTTGTCCATATCTGTGGGTTCAACCGCTCTTGTCCCAGCCCTCCCCTGGGGTTGAAGGGAGGAGTTATTCGATCAGGGCTGGCCAGGAGCAGGGCAAGGAAGGCAGCCCAGACATCTTTAGCAATAGAAGTATCTTTGGGATCAGGAACAGCTATAGCCCCCTTTCCTGAGGACAAGATTAGGAGCCCCAGTCCCCTCTTATACTATCACATACCATGACACAAATGCATGTGACAATTTTCAGATTTATATTTGTAAAATATTTAGAAAACTATAGATCATTTCCTTTACATTTCACAAATTCTTGCTACTTTGTGTTGGTATATCTCATAAAATGCCAATAAAATACATTTACGCTTGTGGGTGTAGATTGAAAAATTGTGGAAATGTTCACTAGGTATGCATACATTTTCAATGCACTTTATTTAAAATTGTTTTCTCCTATTGAGCTTCACAGGCATAACCAGATGATAAGCTATTGTCTACCATCATAGCCCATAACTGTATCTCAATTGTGACGTGTTGGGCTAATGGAAACCAGTGTTACACACTGTCAATTTTTCTGTTCAGATGTTGCTGTCAGAGATTAACAGAAGTATCTAAATGGTTAACAGCAGGGATCGAAGCTCAGCTCCTAGACACAGATATGCTGGTTATTTAACATAGCCAGCATTTACTGCGAGTGAAGGGAGTTTAGCTCTTGTCACCCTCTACACTTGACACCAGGGTTGACATACATTTATGTCATTTTGCGCTAAGGGTTAACATATACTGTTGTAGGTAACACCTTTTATATATTAAAATTATATTGAATTTCATATAATGTCCCTTTTCCAAATAAAATACAATTTTCCAATGTGTGTTATTTGCAATAATAGTAAGAAACAATACCATTTCTAGCTTCACAGCAGAATATGTGCAAGTTATAATCATTATTCTGCTCACATACTATAGCATATGCAATGGCTTCCATAGACATCAATAAAAAAGATAAACAAAGAAACAAGCTCTTTTATCAAATTTATTACTAAAGCACCACTATGTTCTAAGTTGTTCCCACATGAAAATATTTTAAATTATACTAATAGAAAAGAGCAATTACAAATAATGCTAAAATTAATTCACCAGGAAATTGCAGCATTTGAACCCTCTTTGGAACAGACACAGCCGCCACCTGCTTAGTCTCCGAAAATGAATAGATTGATTCTATATTGGTTTATGCAAAGTGGTTACCTTGGGAACAGAGCCATGTGCAAGTGGCACCAGCAGCGTTATTTGCAATTAGAAATAAGCCCTGAAGGAGGAAATAATACAGATCTATTTGAGAAAAGTAGCAAATATCAGCTTATGACAAAATATGCTTGTTTTCTCCATTCATGGTAGCCAATCCTAATAAGCCTTTGCACAGTAAACAGGAGCTTTCACCGTGTAACGGAGATTTATAGGAGCAATCCTCAAGCGATCCCGTCACTAGATTAGGTTAGAAAATTGATGACCATGAAATGTCATTTTTAAGTAACCTTCTGTATAAATGCAGAACTTCAAGAGCACAGAGGTTTTGTGATGGTATCCACATTGCAGGAGGAATACAATCAATATTACCATTGAGTACAAGATAATTCTCTACAATTTTATATGCAATTACATAGTTTTCGTTTTCAATTTTATATCGCCCTACTATAGTTTAATAACAACTTCAAAATGAAAAGTCATTATTATATAAATTCCTTTTTCAAAAATATTCATATACTCTATTTTTGAAAATCAGTAAATCTTTGTGTGATTTTGTTTGATTAGTCAGTTACTGAATATAGAATTTCAGCTATGGATTTCTCTAAATCAGAAAAAAACTGATTTTTTTCAAGAATGGTAAGGACTTAAGTATTAATGTGTCTATGCATACAGTGAGGGAAATCATTATTTGATCCCTTGCTGATTTTATAAGTTTGCCCACTGACAAAGACATGAACTGTCTATAATTTTAAGGATGAGAAATAGAATACTAAAACTGCCAAGAACGTTTTACTTAGTTCACTAGCAAATTGACAGCAGGCAATACTAAAGGGGGCTTTACACGCAGCGATATAGCTAGCGATATCGCTGGTGAAAGCACCCACCCCCGTCGGTTGTGCGTCATGGGCAAATCGCTGCCCATGGCGCACATCATCACTCAAACCCGTCACATGGACTTACCTGCTGAGCAACGTCACTGCTGCCGCCGAACCGCCTCCTTTCTAAGGGGGTGGTTCGTGCGGCATCACAGCGGTATCACTAAGCGGCCACCCAATAGAAGCGGAGGGGTGGAGATGAGCGGGCCGAACATCCCACCCACCTCCTTCCTTCCGCATTGCCGGCGGCCACAGGTAAGCTGTAGTTCGTCGTTCCTGAGGTGTCACACGTAGCGATGTGTGCTGCCTCGGGAGCGACGAACAACCTCCGTCCTGCAACAATCAACGATTTTTTGAAAATGTACGATGTGTCAATGATCAACGATAAGGTGAGTATTTTTGATCATTAACGGCCATTCGTTGGTGTCACATGCAACAACGTCGCTAACGATGCCGGATGTGCATCATGGAATCCGTGACCCCAGAAATATATCATTAGATACATCGTTGCATGTAACAGGGCCTTAACTAACAATAGCTACAAATGTGATTGACTGCATAATTTGGAGCAGGTGATGAAAATTGACAAGACCTTTTTACCTAGTTCACTAGCAAATTTACAGCAGGCACTACTAACAAAACCTTGAAATGGGATTGACTGCATGATTTTAACCAGGCAATGAAAACTGCCAAGAACTTTTTTAGCTAGTTCACTAGCAATTTGACGGTAGGTAGTACTAACAATACCTACAAATGTGATTGACTTCATATTTTTGACCAGGCAATGAAAAATGTCAAGCCCTTTTTCCATAGTTCGCTAGCAAATTACAGCAGCCAGTGCTAACTAAGAATACTTAAAAATTTTATTGACTGGCTAATTGGGATCAGACTGTAATAAGTAGCAATAGCTACAGTATATAGATCCTTCACTGGAAACTCTTTAGCAGGCACTGACAAGTACCTATTCCTGCTTCTATCATGAAATGCCGATTTGTGGTACACATCTTTCCCTACACTGCACGTCCTTATTTTACACCTTTGCTCTCCTATCTAACTCAACTACCTATCATTAAACCCCTAGCTAAGCTAACTGCATAGCAGCCCCAGCTGCAACACATTCCCTAACATTTCACAATCACTAAATGGCGCCAACGCAGCATGTCCGCAATTTATATGCAGAAGAACATGAGACTTAAACAGCTAATGACAGAAGCCCTTGTGTCTGAACCTTGTGGATGTTTGCTGCGCCATGATTGTCTACAGGAACATTCGCGAATAAAGTTAAGAAAAAAAAATGGCACCACGCGTATCTGGCTTCTCCTTAGTCCCCACCCCATCCACTCATTAAACACGTCCCTCATTCATCATACAGCACCACAATTCTATCCAAAAGCAACATGTATGTTATTAGAAAAGCATGTTTGTAAAATGCGATCAGTGATTGAACAAGCCTGAACATTACCGACTTTTCGGGAAACTGCTCGGGTTACTGAGCCCAAACCGAACACGCTAAATCTTGTACCGAATTTGAAATTGGCAAACCTTTAGCAAACAAAAAAATGCAGAGTAAGGGGTACTTTGCACGCTGCGACATCGCAGGCCAATGCTGTGATGCCGAGCGCGATAGTCCCCGCCCCGTCGCAGCAGCGATATCCTTGTGATAGCTGCCGTAGCGAACATTATCGCTACGGCAGCTTCACATGGACTCACCTGTCCTGCGACCGTCGCTCTGGCCAGCGACCCGCCTCCTTGTTAAGGGGGCGGGTCATGCGGCGTCACTGCGACGTCACACGGCAGGCGGCCAATAGGAGCGGAGGGGCGGAGATGAGCAGGACATAAACATCCCGCCCACCTCCTTCCTTACGCATATCCTACGGAAGCCGCAGTGACACCGGTAGGAGATGTTCCTCGCTCCTGCGGCTTCACACACAGCGATGTGTGCTGCCACAGGAGCGAGGAACAACATCGGACTGTCGCGTCAGCGTAATTATGGATTACGCCGACGCTGCACCGATGATACGTTTACGACGCTTTTGCGCTCATTAATCGTATCATCGAGCCTTTACACACTACAATGTCGCATGCAATGCCGGAAGTGCGTCATTTTCAATTCGACCCCACCGACATCGCACCTGCGATGTCGTAGTGTGCAAAGCCCGCCTTAGAGGGTCTAATATATCCTATAGCAAGACTTTCCACAATATAATCTTTTATGACTTTTTCCTCTGGGCCAGAGAGAGGACACTGCTTTAATGGAGACAGAAGAGATAATCATATTCAGGCAAATATTTTTGCATAATTCACTCCATATGACTATCTCATTGCATTGCCACTCCACCACTATGTCATTCATAACATCCAGAGAAGGCCCAATACGATGGGAGTTAGGGGACCTTTCAAGACAGAACATGAAAGGAGCTCCTTGTGAAGAGCCCTTATTCAGAGGTCTACATTATTTGCCACTTGTGTAAAGCTTCTTTAACTAAGAGGCACCGAGTCAATGGCAAAAATGAGGATGGACTTAGCCAACGTATTACAGGAGAGGCCATGGGTCCCTACAAAATGAGAATCCACCATATTGGCTCTTGCCCCACTATCCAAAAGGAAACAGATGGTCTCAGTTTTGTTACCTTTGACAATCTCAGCAGGTGGAATAAACTGAGACATATATGCAGTGAATATATAGACACCCAGATTGAAATTCTCCACACAACCTGGGGTCAGAAGTTTTACAACGATTTCTTTTGTGTAGGACATGATACAACGGATGTACTTGGCGCTAGGGAGAGGGGACGGGTGTCACCAACTGCGGCTGAACCACTGCCTGATGTCTCTTTACGGGTACTTTCACCCTGTCGCTGACCACATTCCTAAGCCCTCGTTGCCCTAACTCACCCTGGCTGGTGAACAGGCCGACAAGATCACTAGTCTCACCACTACAATACCAAAACACAAGGGTTGAAAAACAGACAAGGGCAATAGACATGAAAAGAGAAAACACTCCTGGCAGCTTCTGTGCAGCAAACTCCACTGCTGCACACAATACAACAAACTTCTTCTAGAGCAGGCTCCCTCCAAAGTAGACCAAATATAAATGAGGAAACAGTTTCTAGCACAGGCATCGGCTAATAAGGCACATGACCTTAAATAGTAAAGGGGAGTGAGCTCAAAGAGCCGCACCTGAGACTGGAAACTACAGCCAACACCCAGGCAGGAAAGGGTGCTTAACCCTTTCAGCACTATTAACAAAAAAATGTAATTCAAGTAACAGCAGTGGATCTGCCAGCAGCAAGGTGCTTTGACCTTCTGATACCAGAATCACCCAAGGTCTCCCCCGGGTGGGACACACTCATGACAACCACCCCCCAGTGATCAGCTTTACCATGGCTAGTTATGAAAAATGAGGGAGACCCCACGTTATTTTAATTCCCTCTATTTTTGATAACATGCCATGGTAAAACTGATCCTTGAGGGTTGCAGCCTATAGCTGCTGCTTTCCAGCACTGGATATTAAAAATAGGGTGGGAGCATACGTCTTTTGTTTGTGACAGTGGGGAGTCAGCCAATCACATTCATGCTAATTACTTGACATGAAGAAAAAACAAAAAGCCAGCACTAAATGTGCACTTCAGCACTAAAAATTCCAAACTGTACTTATTATAAAAATTTTGAGATTGGCAAAAAAATTGCAATTTCTTGAGCTACCTCGCCACGTCACGGCAAATCTCATTTGGGGCAGTCCTACACTAAAATATTTTTTATAAAATGTGCCATACGGCCTCACATATGAATAGTAGAACTGCTCTTAGCAGCACTCACCTGGTCTATTTCAATCGCGTACCCATGACTGAGTCAAGGCTGTGGGCGGGACAGGTCCAAACAAATGCTGCATGAAGTAAAAAGCCTGTGGACAGGGCCTGATGACTGAATGTGAACAGTCACCAACCGCCGTATGGCACATTTTATAAAAATATTTTAGTGTAGGACTGCCTCAAATGAGATTTGCTGTGACGTGGCGGGGTAGCTCAAGAAATTGCAATTTTTTGTCAAAAATCTCAAACATTTTTTATAATAAGTACAATTTGGAATTTTTAGTGCTGAAGTGCACATTTAGTGCTGGCTTTTTGTTTTTTCTAATACTTGACATGGCTGTGATGATGCTGGAAGTTCCCACCCCGGAAAAGCTTGCTGATTGGAAACTCAGCAAACTTTCAACAAGCTTTATTCTGCTGAAAAACCAGAACAGGAATTGGACATTTAGGGAAAAGTCTGTGTTCGGGTCCAAGACTCAGACATCCGTTTTTTTGTACGATCCCCAAATTTACAGTTCAAGTTCACTCATCTTACATGTACAGTATGAGATTCTACAACCTATTAATACCACTGTTAGCTGCCTTTTTAACTTAATATGCGCACAGCCTTGCGGTAAGGCAGGGGAAGTGGACATGCTGTTAATGGCGCACACGCATTTGGAGATAGTCAGACAGGTGAAACTGTGCCTGCTGCATGAGCATAACAAAAAACGCTCAAACCCCAGACGTACCTTACTGTAAAACCTTAGCAAGGTGGTGCAAGACAACACTCCTAAAGGCTGAACAATGTCAACAGGTTGTCAGTTGGAGGTAGATAATCTTTTTACAAATATCACAGGATTTTATCACAACCTCTCATCTGGATCTCTTGCAGCGTGTACATACCCTCCTTGTATTTCTAGCTAGGTCATGCAATTAGTGCATAAGCTGTACCATGGTAGAAGTCTGAATCTAATTAGAATTGACCCAAAATGTTGTCACAGGCCCTTCTCCTTTCCGTCGCTTCCTGCGTGTTCAATCCTTCCTTGGAATTCTAGATAGGCTTAGCAATGAGTGCATTGGGTGTACCAGAGTGGAAGTCTAAATCTTTTTAGAAATGACACAAAATGTAGTCAGAGGCCCTTCTCTTCTCCTTCTCTTGCTATGTGTACAATAATTCCTTGGAGTTTTAGCTAGGCCTTGCAGCGAGTTCATAGGCTGTACCAGGGTAGAAATGGAAATCTGAATCTTTTTAGAATTGACACAAAATTTAGTAGCAGGGCATTTTATTTTCCATATGTTGCTGCATGTACATTCCTTCCTTTGAATTCGAGCTAGTCCTTTCAATGAATGCATAGGCTGTATCAGGGTAGGAGTCTAAAGCGGGCTTTACACACTGCGATATCGCCGGAATTTTGTCGTTGGGGTCACGGTTTTGGTGACGCACTTCCGCAATCGTTGGCGATATAGCTTTGTGTAACAGCGTTCAGCGATGTAAAATCGTCGCAAAAGCGTGATTTATCGCTAATCGGCTACACGGGTCCTAATTCCCAAAAATCGTTGTTATTTCTTTGTAACTATCGTTGCTCGTTCCTTTCAACATACTTAACGTTACGTGTGACACTACTAAAGCGACTTAAAAAATTGTTGCCTCTTGCGTCATCATCGATACGGGCGTGTATGGTGGTTTAATTGTTCAATACGCCTACTTGTTTCCTATTTGCTAACGCATCTGCTCCATGATTGGACCATAATATATGTATTACGCTAACATCCTTTTAGCGTTTATCCATTTGGTGGGTTCATTTCCTAGGTTCATTTCGTAGGTTTTGGACGTGTCCTGCTGCCTCCGTGTCCGGCGTATAGTTTGGCGTCATTCGTCCGTGAGATAAACTTCGCATGTGAGTTTGTTTTTTTTTTTTTTTTTATTTTTACAATAATTGTTGTATATTTGGCCTTATTTATTTGGATTTAGGTCTTCCTTTCTATTATAACATTTAAATATTTTTTAAGTATTAAATGGGGTTTATCATAATTTAGTAAATAGCCTATATCATGACTGTATTTGTGTTTCTTTAATACATTAGAGTTAGATATATTATATTATCCATTATTGTATGTTAATCAAGATTGCAGCCATCCAAAGTTTAACGTTTAAAAGACGTCAAACATTACTGTGACCAATAAGATTAAGAATCATATTTGTTAACGTTTTTTTTTGTGAGACCAAACAAAAATGGTTTATTATTAGCCCAAAAAATATTTTCAAAAAAAAAACAAAAAATTTACTATATTATTCTCTGTTATACAGGCTAAATATGCGTAGTGAGCCTGAAAATGCCGTCATAGCTGCCATGCTTGTAGCCGGAGGAGCCCTTGCACTTGCCGAGGATCATGACATGCGATGCAGAACTAGAAAAAGACGAATTTGGGCACGCAAATGGCTACTAGAGAGACAACGCTATACTCACATGCACCTTGTAAGAGACCTACAAGAGCATAACCCACATGACTTTCGAAACTACTTACGCATGTCGGAAAGCTCGTTCTCATACCTTTTAGAGAAAGTCCGCCCTTATATCCAGCGCAATAATACAGTAATGCGTCAGGCAGTACCTGTAGACGAGCGTTTGGGGGTGACTCTTCGATTCTTGGCTACAGGACGCAGTTTGACTGACCTTCAGTATTCATCAGCAGTGTCCCGCTCTCTACTTAGCTCATTAATTCCAGAAACATGTTTGGCAATAGCACATGCTTTACATGACTACATGCATTTGCCAAATAGTCCTAGTGATTGGGACAAAATTGCAAATACATTCAACCTATTATGGCAATTCCCTAATTGTGGTGGCGCTATTGACGGCAAACACATACGGATAATGCAGCCACATAATTCTGGCTCATATTATTACAACTACAAGGGCTACCACAGCATTATCCTTATGGCGGTAGTCAACGCCACTTATGATTTTCTGTACATTGATATCGGCATGAATGGCCGAGTTTCGGATGGTGGGGTATTTGAACATACGGAGTTTGCATTACGGCTAAAACAAAATCAACTCCAATTACCCACAAACCAAAATACCATTGGAAATTTAAATTTTGTTTTTTTGGCGGACGAGGCCTTTCCATTACAACGTAATTTGTTACGGCCATATCCACTTACAGGCTTGAATGTAGAAAGACGCATTTTTAATTATCGTCTATGCAGAGCTAGAAGAGTTGTCGAGAATGCTTTTGGCATCTTAAGTAGTAGATTTCGTCTCTTTTCCATGCCAATCAACTTAAAACTTGAATCCATTGACAATGTTGTGCTTGCATGCTGTTATTTGCATAATTTTCTCAGAAAAAGAGATGGTCTTGAATATGTTCCACCTGGCTTTGTTGATGTAGAAAATCCAAGTAATGGTGTTGTTGAGCTTGGGGCATGGCGTCAGCAAGTTAACCCACTGGATAATCTTTTGCCACAGCCACCCCTGACACGTAGTATGATGGATGCAATGGAAAACAGAACTAATTATTGTAATTTTTTTAATGGCCCAGGGGCTGTGTCATGGCAGCATGTTTATAATTAATTAATGATTTTAGGTGCTCATTAAACATGAGATTGCATGGTTGTGTTAAAATAATGTAAGTCATATTTTTGACAATTATTTTTATTTTTTTAAAGAAATTGCCTTAAGGGTGTAAAGAATCTGATTTAGAGTGGAAAAATGTTTATTGTGTTCTGAAAGTAAATTGTTTGATGTTACTTAATACAACATTGTGAATATGTTTTTTTTTTTAATTGTGAAAACATGTTTAATCATCACAAATTAATGTATGATTGTAAACAAAATATTTCTTTTGGAAAACATATTAATTTAAAAATTAACAAAAAAATATAAATAAACAATTAAGCATTACAAGCATTCTGTCAATCATTTATCTCGTTTGATAATTTAAATTTATTAATATGTATGTTTTTTACATGACATAAAACATTATGATTACAAAAATATACGGCACATTTCCTTAACTAAAATATAAATCACAGAAAATTATTTAATAAAAATAAACAAACAAGTGATAAAAACCAAAAAACCCATTTGCGCATAAAAAAATGAGCACATAAGTATTATTAATGTACATTACGGCGACATACAATGTTCAGTTAGTTCACATATAAATAAAGAAACGTCATGACGTCCAAACGTCTAAAGGACCATGTGACACGCCACACTGTGTACCTGCTGATCTAAAGCGAAACAGAAAGAGAAAATGTCAACCAACAAACGTGCAAAGGTCTGGGGCCAAGGGGAGGTCCAATACTTGGTGAAAAGGATGGATGCACTGGACTATATATTTGCAAAGACATATCCACGTCCTATGGGACATAAAAGAAGTGTTGTGAAAAAAATATGCAGGGGCCTGTACCGTAAATTTCATATTAGACGCACATCAACGCAGGTACTGAAGAAATGGGCTGATTTAAAGTACAGGGATAAGGAGAGAATAGAAGAAATTCGAAGTAACCTGGTAGTGATAGCTGGTAAGATAATTTTTTCATCCATACATAATATATATTTTTGAATTATATTATAAAAACATAACAGTTGTTTTTAAAATCATTAACGGTCTGCATTGATTTTTTATATCAAAAAATCACATTATATTTTTTTGTTTGTGTTTAATTAAATGTGTTTTTATTTAATGTTAACAGATGTAAACTCATTGAATAATGAGTCAAGCCAGCCCACTAACAATAATGAAGAAAATGTTGTACAGCAGCTGGCTGCAAGCATGGATTCCAACCGTGAAAATAGCCTACCCATTTTAAATGAGGAAGCAGACAGCCTTGAGTATGATGTTTTGTCACCATCATCAGGACATGCTGATGCTGATGTAATGTCTGAAGAGAATATGGAGGACAATGGTACTGATGTGGTTTGCCAAAGTTAGTACAGTGGTAAATATTTTGCTAGATGGATAAAACTCTAACAAAATTAACTTATGTTTAAATTAGGTGGGAAAGGATCAGGTTGGGACATGAGCGCATCATCCGGAGATGAACGTGAAGAACAAGTTGTCAGTAATGGTAAGTTTCATGAGTGTACAACTTTTTTTTTTTTTTTTTTTTTTAAACCAAACGCTAAAATATATACCAAATACTGAAATTTGTTTTTTTTTTTTTTCAGAAATAGTAACACTATATGATATTTATGTGTCTGCGAACCGACTAAAAGAAGCCTCTGCGGCGCATGATGCCCTAATCCATAAATATATTAATCAACGTCATAAATAAATGATGTTTGTTTTTGATTTTTAAATGTTAAACATGTATGTCGAAATGTTTTTAAAAGAAGATTTAACCTTAAAAATATTTTAAAAAACAAAACAAAAATTTAAACAAGTTCCTAAATGATTCTAAATTTAAATAAAAGTGTTTTAAAATTTTTACAAAAATGTGCATAATTGATTCGAAAAACACATTATTTCATATGGCAGGTTTATTCTCTGTGGAATAGTTACACATTTGTTTTTTTCACAAATATGCACGAAATATCAGGCAACAGAAGGAATACAATAATAACCCAAAAAAATAATTTAAAAAAAAAAAAAAAAACTACTTCTTTTTGCGTTTGTTAACCAAACTCATGCGTGACCTACGGCCACGCACACCACCCTTTCGAAGTGGTTGTCTTGATGGCTCTGCTGCAGCTTGAGGATTTTCAGGGGCATCAACAGGATCAACAGGATCAACAGGATCAACAGGATCAACAGGATCAACAGGATCAACAGGATCAGAAACCTCGCCAATGGCAACATAGGATGAGTCTGTTAGTTTTTTAGCTCTTGCCAAACGTAACACATCCTGGATTAAACATTGGGCAATGTATTTTTGGTCTGGGGTCAGTTCACGCATTTCATCATCCACGAACATAGCAATACCAGAAAGGGGTGGTCTGTTGTGCTGGTCTAGGATGTTTTGTGCCACTCCCATCAGTTTGGTTACAGCTGTAGTAGTGTTTGCAGGGATGGTTTTTTTTTTCCTTTGCCAACTTTGTGTGTATGACACATTGGATGGGCCTGCCTCAACCAAATCTACATTGGTTAATTGGCTAGCAGGAGTTTCCATTAGGTTTTCAGATGATGATTGCTGACTTGTTGTTGGCTCCTGCAATACAAAAATAACATGATTTAATAAAATTGTCATTCAAATTTATTTTTTAAAAACAAAATTTGAAAACTTTTACATATATATTGAAAAGTATACAAATATTCATTTCATCATAATTAAAAAAAAAAAAAAAATGTTTAAGACAAATTAGGACAATAATAAAAATTATACCTCAGATATAGTCACTTCATTGTTAGCATCTGGGGGAATATCACCACCAATATTGAGGCTACTGGTTGATGGCCTGTGAAGCTCCTGGTCCCTTGTGAAATTCAATAAATCAAAATACCACAGCGTTGGGACGTAGACATCACCAGTGCCAGCACCAGAACGTTTGGATTCCTCTATTTTGTTCAGTTCTTTCTTATAAACTGTGCGTATTGCCTGTATTTTCCTTTTCACGAGATCCTCGGTACCTTTTTGATTAGGATGGTATTTGTCATATATTGCAATCATTTTAAGGTACGCATCCTTTTTAAGTTGCCTATTGCTGTACTCGGGGGATTTAATTTTCCATAAGGGTGTTTGCGTCTGGTACACCTCAATGAATTCACGTAGGAATTCCTCCTTATTAGTACACATCTGGAAAACATTAAAATGGAGATAAATCAGTACAAACACTGATTTAAAAAAATTAAAAAAAATAAAAATTAAAAAAAAGATATATAGAGCAAATACTATAACACATACACTTCAGGAAAACATTAAAATGGAGTTACATCAGTACAAACACTGATTTAAAAAAAAAAAAAAAAAAACACAAAAAAAAAAAAAAAAAAATGAGTAAATACGATAACACATACCTTGAAGCAAAGAATCGCAAGTCCAGATGACAGTTGTTTTCAAAAATCACTTGTGCGAGGACAAACGCATATGGGTAGACAACAGCTGCAAGAATGAACACGCATCTGCGCACATTTATACTACCAACATCCAATGAAAATCTAGAGCGCTGATTAAACAAATGAGTCGAGGCAAGAAGGGGTGTAGCGAGTTTACTATTCTACTACATCAAGATGCACTTTGTGTGGGGAAACAACGCCCATATCGCCATGACACTTGGAAATCCATGCGGTGAGACCGCTACACAACGATGCTATTGTTCCTCATTACATCGGGAAACGAGATAGCTTGGAAGGTGACTATAAAAGAGATTGTGACATGTGACCGTAAGCACACGACTAAAACATGGACACACAGCGATGAACACACATCGCACTAACGAACAGGGCGTGCCGCACATACGACGACATCGCGCCCGATATCGCAGTGTGTAAAGTAGCCTTTAGGGCGGCGTTACACGCAATTCATTGCCCGTGTCGCACAAAGTCGTTAAACCCCCGTCACACGTACTTACCTCCCTAACGACGTCGCTGTGGGCGGCGAACATCCTCTTCCTGAAAGGGGAGGGACGCTCGGCGTCACAGCGACGTCACACAGCGGCCGCCCAATAGAAGCGGAGGGGCGGAGATGAGCGGGACGTACCATCCCGCCCACCTCCTTCCTTCCTTCCTCATTGCCGGCGAGATGCAGGTAAGCTGTGTTCGTCGTTCCCGGGGTGTCACACATAGCGATGTGTGCTGCCACGGGAACGGCGAACAACCGGCGCGCAGAAGGAGGAATGACTTTATGAAAATGAACGGCGTGTCAACGAGCAATGATAAGGTGAGTATTTTTGCTCGTTCACAGTCGTTTGTAGCGGTCACACGCTACGATATCTCTAACGATGCCGGATGTGCATCACGGAATCCGTGACCCCGACGACATATTGCCCGATATATCGTAGCGTGTGACACCGCCCTTAATCTTTTTAGAATTGATAGAAACTGTAGTCATTGGCCCTCTTCTCTTGCTGCGTGAAGAAATCCCTCCTTAGAATTCTAGATAGTCTTTGCAATGAGTACATAGACTGTACCAAGATAGAAAAATGGAGGGGAGCCAGCACTGCTTATGAGTGGCATGCAAGAATGGAAAAGTAAAAAGTGTAATATTCACAAATTCATTCCTACTGTAACAATTCAATGAGATTTTTGGCAAATAATTGATCAATGATTTGAGCCCCCCTGACCCGTCACGGCAAATTTCTATAAGGGGGGTCCCTACACTACAGTTATAATATACATACGTCCCATAAGGTCTCGTGTAATGCGCAGGACCATATGGGGGGCTCAAATCATTGATCAATAATTTGCAAAAAATCTCATTGAATTGTTACAGTAGGAATGAATTTGTGAATTTTACACTTTTTATTTTTTCATTGTTGCATGCCATTCATGAGCAGTGCTGGCTCCCCTCTTCTTTGCGTTTACTGGTCGGTGGTTGACCGCCACCATGCCGTGCACGCCCAGTGTGGTTTGCAAATTCCTTCTGTTGCCATCAAAATTTATGTTGGTGCCTGTTCACACACAGCCACCGCCCCCTGGTCCATAGGCATCATTATTTAAGCACCACCTGGCTGAGGCTGTTCCGCCCTCATCCATGTTTGCTGGTCTGGCACTGTGAGGGCCAGTTCTGACATTGTGCTGGTGTGTGTGGTTCTGCCACACACACTGGCACCTGGGCTGCCTTTATTCGCAGTTGTCAGTCCTTGCAGCATGGGAGCGGTTCTGACATTCCCTGGGTAAGTGGTGTCTTCATATGGTCCTGTTCAAGTCATTATTTGAGACCTTATGGTACGATATTAATTTATGACATAGTGTAGGGACCCCGCTATAGAGATTTGCCGTGACGGGGCATGGGGGTTCAAATCATTGATCAATAATTTGCAAAAAATCTCATTGAATTGTTACAGTAGGAATGAATTTGTGAATTTTACACTTTTTATTTTTTCATTGTTGCATGCCATTCATGAGCAGTGCTGGCTCCCCTCTTCTTTGCGTGTACCAAGATAGAAGTCTGAATCTTTTTAGAATTGACATAAAATGAAGTCACAGGCCCTCCTCTTCTCCATCTTTGCTGCATGTGTGACGCCCTGGCAAAACCAGGTAGTCACACAGATTAGGTCCCCGCATAACACCATCCCACAAAGGGTTACATTCAGCTGACCTGAAACCCTAGTCACCCCCCTCAGGGTAGTACAGGCACACCAGTGGGCAGGACCAGGCGGATGGAGAATGCTCACCTAGGGGTCTGGAGAACCCGGGGTGGGAAACACACACAGACAGTTAGTCAGTGGGTCTTGTCCTGAGTAGAAGTTCAAGTTCAAGCCAGAGTGGAAAGTCGTCGGGGTTGGAGCCCCGGCATACTGGTTAGGTGGCAGTCGGTGGTCCGTGTCTGCAGGAGACGGGAAGACGGCTGCCGGAGATCCGAGGTGGACCGGGACAGAGTTGGAGCCCGCCGGTACCGACACCGGAGAACCGACCTGTAAACCTTGCACAGAGTGGGTACTTGGACCCTGAAGCCAGGTAATATTCATAATCGCTATACTCATAACGAGTTCTTTGTAATACCCACTTATTCATTCTGAATAGCGAGCACAATGCAAGTCAATGGGAAATGTGAGTAATTTTCTGCTGGAGCCAACATAGAGGCCTGGTGGTCTGAGGAAAAGGCTGAAATGGATGGGAAAGTGATGAAACGGAATGGGAGGAGCCTGAAGAATATGTCTGCGTCAATTTCTGATTCAGATATGGCTTCTTTAAATAAGGATGTCACAGTATTGCGCCACTTATTCTCATTCTCTGCCGCTCTCTTTCTCTCTGTCTCTGTCTCTCCAAGTGCTTCATACTCACTGATCACCGTTGTGATACAGCTGTCACACTGCTCCCGCGGCCTCTCATTCTTCTTCCCCATCCGCTCATTAGACTCATGCATATTCACTGCACCTACTCATTAAGCTCATATATAGTCACTGCTTCTCCCGACCACCGGTGTCTGTGATTTGTTGCAGTCAGACCCACCCCCCCACTGATTGACAGCTGTCTGACTGCAACCAATCACAGACATCGGTGAGTGGGTTTATATCATAAAGTATAATAAATAAATAATTTAAAAAACGGCTTGTGGTCCCCCCAATTTTGATACCCAGTCAAGATAAAGGGGCTGGTATTCTCAGACTGGGGAGCCCTGTGATTATTACGCTCTCCCCAGCCTTAAAATATCAGCCATGATTCACTTTATTCACCAAATGGGCCCCATTACTACGGAATATAGCACCAAACAGAACTATCTATATATAGAATTGCCTTATTCTGTCTGTCTGTCTGTCTTGCTCCAAAATTCTGTCGTTACCGCGACAAGCATCTCATTGGCCACTCGCCTCGCCTCGGCTCCGCCCCCCCGCAAGGAATGGCCGCTTGCCCAGGCTCCGCCCCCCACACGGATTGGCCTCTCGCCCCGGCCCCCTGCACGCATTGGCAACTCGGCCACGCCCCGCCCCCCTCACGCATTGAACGCTTGCTCTGGCCCCGCCCCCTGCACGCATTCCCCGAAACGACACGGAGCCCTGACTCCCAGGTGAGTGCTGTACCCCCGGGAGCCCACACCAGCGTACGCCGGCAACCCAGCCGACACATACCCTCGCATTGCTGGGGTTGCCGGTGTACGCTGGTGTGGGCTCCCGTGCGTGTGGGGGGCGGGGTACGCTGGTAACCATGGTACATATTGGGTAATATTGTGTAGCATGGTTACCAGCATACACTGGCTCCCAGTACACATGTGCAGAAGAGAGAAGAAAGAAGACCCCCGATCATACTCACCAGAAGCCGACCGGGAGCAGGGGGGATGGAGCACGATGGGGAGTGCGCAGCATGGGGGATGGAGCACGATGGGGGGTACGCATCATGGGGGATGGAGCACGATGGGGGATGCGCAGCATGGGGGATGGAGCATGATGGGAAGTGCGCAGCATGGGGGATGGAGCACGATGGGGAGTGCGCAGCATGGGGGATGGAGCACGATGGGGAGTGCGCAGCATGGGGGATGGAGCACGATGGGGGGTGCGCAGCATGGGGGATGGAGCACGATGGGGGGTGTGCAGCAAGGGGGATGGAGCACGATGGGGGGTGCGCAGCATGGGGGATGGAGCACGTTTGGGAGTGTGCAGCATGGGGGATGGAGTACGATGGGGAATGCGCAGCATGGGGGATGGAGCACGATGGGGACTGCGCAGCATGGGGGATGGAGCACGATGGAGGGTGCGCAGCATGGGGGATGGAGCACGATAGGGGGTGTGCAGCATGGGGGATGGAGCACGATGGGGGGTGCGCAGCATGGGGGATGGAGAACGATAGGGAGTGTGCAGCATGGGGGATGGAGCACAATGGGGAGTGCGCAGCATGGGGGATGGATCACGATGGGGGGTGCGCAGCATGGGGGATGGAGCACTATGGGGGGTGCGCAGCATGGGGGATGGAGCACGATGGGGAGTGCGCAGCATGGGGGATGGAGCACGATGGGGAGTGCGCAGCAGGGGGGATGGAGCACGATGGGGGGTGCGCAGCATGGGGGATGGAGCACGATGGGGGGTACGCATCATGGGGGATGGAGCACGATGGGGGATGCGCAGCATGGGGGATGGAGCATGATGGGAAGTGCGCAGCATGGGGGATGGAGCACGATGGGGAGTGCGCAGCATGGGGGATGGAGCACGATGGGGAGTGCGCAGCATGGGGGATGGATCACGATGGGGGGTGCGCAGCATGGGGGATGGAGCACTATGGGGGGTGCGCAGCATGGGGGATGGAGCACGATGGGGAGTGCGCAGCATGGGGGATGGAGCACGATGGGGAGTGCGCAGCATGGGGGATGGAGCACGATGGGGGGTGCGCAGCATGGGGGATGGAGCACGATGGGGGGTACGCATCATGGGGGATGGAGCACGATGGGGGATGCGCAGCATGGGGGATGGAGCATGATGGGAAGTGCGCAGCATGGGGGATGGAGCACGATGGGGAGTGCGCAGCATGGGAGATGGAGCACGATGGGGAGTGCGCAGCATGGGGGATGGATCACGATGGGGGGTGCGCAGCATGGGGGATGGAGCACGATGGGGGGTGCGCAGCAAGGGGGATGGAGCACGATGGCGGGTGCGCAGCATGGGGGATGGAGCACGTTTGGGAGTGCGCAGCATTGGGGATGGAGTACGATGGGGAATGCGCAGCATGGGGGATGGAGCACGATGGGGACTGCGCAGATGGGGGATGGAGCACGATGGAGGGTGCGCAGCATGGGGGATGGAGCACGATAGGGGGTGCGCAGCATGGGGGATGGAGCACGATGGGGGGTGCGCAGCATGGGGGATGGAGAACGATAGGGAGTGTGCAGCATGGGGGATGGAGCACAATGGGGAGTGCGCAGCATGGGGGATGGATCACGATGGGGGGTGCGCAGCATGGGGGATGGAGCACTATGGGGGGTGCGCAGCATGGGGGATGGAGCACGATGGGGAGTGCGCAGCATGGGGGATGGAGCACGATGGGGAGTGCGCAGCAGGGGGGATGGAGCACGATGGAGGGTGCGCAGCATGGGGGATGGAGCACTATGGGGGTGCGCAGCATGGGGGATGGAGCACGATGGGGGATGCGCAGCATGGGGGATGGAGCACGATGGGGGGTGCGCAGCATGGGGGATGGAGGACGATGGGGGGTGCGCAGCACGGGGGATAGAGCACGATGGGGGATGCGCAGCATGGGGGATGGAGCACGATGGGGGGTGCGCAGCATGGGGGATGGAGCACGATGGAGGGTGCGCAGCATGGGGGATGGAGCACGATGGAGGTGCACACCTCCCCCCAAAACCCACACACACACTGCCACACGCGCACCGCACAACACACCACACACACACTGGGAACCACAAACACCGCCCTACACAGACACCCACACACACAGACAACGCCTCACACACACAACACCCAACACGCAAATACCGCATCATACACAAATTTACGCACATACCACGCAACACACACACATTGCACAAAACATACCTCCCCCCAAAACACACACACGCACCCTACACCCACACCCACACAAACCGCGCAACACACACAGCACCACACACAGACAACACTGCAGACACACAGCGCTCCACAAACAACACAACACACACATAGCGCTCCACACAAATAACACCGCTCTCACACACCCCCACCCAGACAACACCCAGAACATTTACAGCCCCTACACAAACACTTGGCAACTACACACAACAACATCTATATATTTAACAAAAATCATACATTAACTACACAATAAATTCTAGAATACCCGATGTGTTAGAATCGGGCCACCTTCTAGTATAACATAACTGATCAAAATCAGGACAGACGACAGTCCAAAATTAAATTAAAAAATCCTTTAATAGATATATTTTTTTAAATTCTTTAAACAAACTATAAAAATAAACAGGTGTTCCACAAATGGTAACCTTTTGACCACTACGATAACACCAATAGTATTTCAAATATTAGTATAAATATAAAGAATTATACATTTGTTATAAATAACCTTCATGTGCTAAGGATAAGTAACACCTGTAATTCTGTAACAAAACTAGGCACTAATACACCCCATCTCAGTACTATCCCTTCATGGATTGGGATAATTAGAATGCCAAATAATAACAGTGGTGATACTAACCATATGAATCTTCAGTGTTCCTTGGTCAAAGGATGATAACCGGGCGCCTCAACGAGCGTTTCACTCCCGTTTCAGCAGGAGGCGTGTGTACACATTGGTAATGCGGTTGTGTGATTGACAGCTGTCTGACTGAAACCAATCACAGATGTTGGTGAGGGGGTCTAGATCATACAGTATAATAAATAAATAATTGAAAAAATGGCTTGCCGTCCCCCCCAATTTTGATACCCATCCAAAAGAAAGCTCCACAGCTAGGGACTGCTATTCTTAGACTGGAGAGCCCTGTGATTATTAGGCTCTCCCCAGCCTTAAAATATCTGCCAGCAGCCTCCCCAAATTGCCGTATTCATTAGATCCGACTGTCCCGGCACTTTATTCAGCTCTTCCCGATTGCCCTGGTGTGGTGGCAATCGGGGTAATAAAGAATTAATGGAAGCTAATAGCTGCCACTAAGTCCTAGATTAGTCATGACAGGCATCTATGAGACACCCCTCAACACTAATCTGTAAGTGAAAGTAAATAAACACAAACACATAAAAAAAATCATTTATTTGGAATAAAAGACAAAAAGAAAACTCTTTCACCACTTTATTAACTCCCCATAAACCCTTCCAGGTCCGACGTAATCCCCATGAGGTCCCATGAAGCTTTCAGCACTGTCTAGCTATCTATATCTATCTATTCTTTCTAACTATTTTTTCTATCTATACATTTATTCTGATCATGTATCCTACCCTATCATATTTTGTTTCTCCTTTAAAAAATAAATTAACAACAACACGGCAAAATCGCAGCAAAAACGTGACAAAACGCACCATCACTACAACTTTTTTTTTGTTACATTTCCAGGCTATTTGTGACAAGGAGCAGTTTTGGTTGCAGTTTGGGTGAAGATAAAACGGCAGCGTGCGCTTATAGCCTTAAACTTTGTCCTTGCTCGAAAATATTTCTCTCCCTACACTACACTGACTTAGTACAGACTGCAGGTAGCCCTGAAAAGGGCTTTTGTGTTAGGGTAAATTCACATGACCATCCCGTTTTCGCGGTCCATAAAAACAGTCCTGGTTTTCCTCATATGCATCCGTGTAACATCGTGTGACAACCGCATCCGTCCCGTTCCGTATACGGTCTGTTTTACATCCATGTGCTTTTCGTTTTGTTTGCGGACTGCAAATAAAAATGGAAGTAGGGTTGCATAAAGTCAAAAGCTAGAAAGATATATAGCTAGATAGCTAGATAGATATAAAGATAGATAGATAGATAGAGGGATGGATAGATGTATAGATAGATAGATAGATAGATAGATAGATAGATAGAGGGATGGATAGATGTATAGATAGATAGATAGATAGATAGATAGATATAAAGATAGATAGATAGATAGATAGATAGATAGATAGATAGATAGATAGAGGGATGGATAGATGAATAGATAGATAGATGATAGATTGATAGATAGTTATAGGGATAGATAGATAAGAAAGACATATATAATGTCCCACTCCCCTGCATTTTGTAATTTTTGCACCCTTTAGTGCCTTTCATGTGGCACTAAAGGGTGTTTAGCCTTATTTTTAGCCACAAATTAATTATTTCCCCAAAAAATGACATGGGGTCCCCCATATTTTTTGTAGACAACTAAGGTGAAGCAGTCAGTGGCAGCCTGAAGAGCTTGGCTGCTTAGCTATACCTTGGCTGGTAATCCAAAACGGAGGGCACCCCACGCTGTTATTTTAAAATAAATTCAATAATTTCAAACACAAAATATGGGGCCCCCCCAAATTGGATCATCAGCCAAGTTAAAGCGGACAGCTGTGGTCTGGTATTCTCAGACTAGGGAGGTCCACGGTTATTGGACCCTCCCCAGCCTATAAATAGCAAGCCAGAGCTTCCCCAGAAGTGGCACATCCGTTAGATATGCCAATCCTGGTGCTTCGCTTCAGCTCATCCCGTTTCCCTAGTTTGGTGGCAAACAGGATAATATATGGGGCTGATACCAGCAGTGTAATGTCACGTGGCATCAAGCCCTGGCATTAGTGATGTCACGGCATCTATCAGATACCCGACATCATTAACTCAGTCAGTAATAAAAAAAAAAGACGACAAAAAAATGTTATTTGAAAAAAACTCCCCAACAGATTCCCTCTTTCACCAATTTATAGAAAAGAAAAAGCAAATCCGGGTCTGGCGTAATCCAAGGGGGTCCTACGATGATCCATACTCACTATTCCAGTCAATGAAGATAAGAATGTTCCCCATTAGCTAGGGGAGCAGTGCCTAAGTTGACATCATTAGGTCAGGCCAAGTCACAACAGGGCATGACGAGCATCGACGTCATGAGGTTAACTAGGTACATTACCTGTAGTGATGAACTCCGCTGAACTCGTCACGTTAGCGCTCGATATTGAGTTCCATAGTGTGCCGCATTCTCACATGAAGTATCACGAGCAGCCGTGACGTCACCGCTAGTCACAGCCTCTTGCCGCCTGCGAGACCTGATGTGAGAACACGTTTATTAGGTGCAATATGTTTGTATTGGTTTGACATATACATTTCTAATCTGCCATATACTATGTGTTGAGCTACTATTTCTATTTTTTTTTGCTTATTGTGCATTTCCTATGTGTAGTATTTTCTAGTGGAGGGGGAGACCTTTTGGGGTTTTGCCTTATTTTATGCAAACTCTATCTTTGATTGTATGCTTATTGTGTGTTTTTAAATGTTTTTTTAACATGTTTTCTTGGTGTTTTTTCTGTCAATAAAATTGATTAAGTTTTGTAATATTTTTTGGTGATCCCATTTATCACACTCCTCTTTTCTTTCCTTTTTCTTGTCTTGATGTGAGAACACAGCCAGCATGGAAGTCAATGAAGTGACAAGCGTTGATGTCACGAGTTCAGTGGAGATCATCACCACAGGTAATGAACTTAGCTACTCTCATGACGTCAGCACTCATCATCGCTGCAGCTGCTCACACACTGCTGTGAGCTACTTCGGGGCTGGAAGGGGCACCCATAGATGGTAGCCACATGCGCGGCTAGTCAGTCACAGTAATGCCACAACCAAGATGGCTGCGGCATTAGTGTGATTGGTTAAGAATCCCAGAATGTTTAGTGGCTGCAAATCAGGCACCAAAACTGCGCAGTGGGACATATACATATAGAGAGGCGACCACAATTCAAATGAAAAAAGTTGATCCAGCACAGTTCCAGTAGATAAAATTAAAAGTCCTTTATTGGAAAAAACATTAAAAGTCCATTATGCCATGCTGTGAGGGCGCGTTTCGGATTAACTGTCTGTTATGGAGGCTGCCTGATAGTAGGTAGCCACAGGCTACCAGGCAGTCAGGGTCCACTGTGCAGGAAACCTGCTGCTGAAAATGGCAGAGGCTAGGGGGATCATGTACCACAGAAGCAGTACTGACACAATTACTTCACAGTGGCACTAAGGCCAAATGTGGCGTACACTGTTTAATTCACAGCAACTACCGTATTAGCATAAACGCAAATGAGGGATATGCTACACAACTGATGGCGACTACTAAAGTAACCAAAAGGGGACTAGTAAAGTCTGTTAACAGCACAGAGCTCTACACTAAACGTACGGTTACTAACTCTAACCGCACACCATTAACTAGTACCACTGTTAATTCACAGAGGAATGTATGTGTGGTAACATGAGTGGCTCAGCTCTCACACAGAGAAGGCAGTACTAGGACTCCATTAACGGTCACGGAGACAAAGGTTAAAGTCTCTTGTGCAAGTGCACAGGAATACACTAAATGTTTGCAAGCTAACCGCTAGAGATGAACAGCTAACTTCCTTAAGCTACCCGCAGTAGAGGAACTACAGGTCACAGCACAGTCCAGTGAAGGCAAGAACCTGCCTAAGGCCCTGTGCGCACTTACCGGATTTTGCCGCAGATTTTCTGTGGATTTGCTGCATGTTTCGCTGCAGAAAATATTCATAACATCTCTGCAGTGAATCACCAGCAAATCCTATGGGAAAAAAAAAATCTTGTGCGCACTAGGCGGATTTTGACAGTGCATGTTTTGCTGCGGGATTCCCGCAGCAAAAACAATTGCATGTCAATTCTTTTCCGCACATCGCTGTGGGATTTCACTCCATTGACTCCAATGTAATCGTGAAATCCCGCAGGGAATAACGCAGGCAAATTGCAGTCCGCAGCCGCCCCAGAAAATGGCGCTCTCATCTGGCGCTGTATCTAACTCTTCCAGCTGCCCTGGTGACGGTGGCTTGCTGGATAATAATGAGTTAATACTAGCTTTGTTTTACTAGCTCGTATTAAGCCAGAGATTCTTAATGTCAGGCAAGTTTGACCAGGCCATTAAGAATCTCCAATAAAGGGTTAAAAAAAAGACACCACATAGAGAAAAAATACTTTAATAGAGATAAATACACAAACACACTTAGAGACTCCATGTTTATTACTCCCTCTCACCCCTCCACGATCCATGGTCTTCTGTCTTCTTTCTCCTTCAACACATGCAGCTGTGCTCCATCAGCTGCATTGCATGGGAGAAAGACGCTGCTGCCCGTGCAGGCTTTTCATTCCGTGAGTGATCAGTGCTGCTGGCTGTTAGCAGTACCGTCACCGCTGACAGACTGGTTGCATAGCAACGGTGCTCCGGTCACGTGATTCCCGGTGCCGCCGCGGCCGTTAGCGGTGACTTCACCGCTAACAGGCGAGTTGCTATGGCAACGGTGATCTCCGTTATTTACCGACTGTGTCAGCCGGTCAATAATGGACAGGGAAGCAGAACGGGGAGTCGACCATGTGCCAGAGCATGTCGCCGGTACACGGTGGTACACAAACATGCACCGTGTACCGGAGAGTGCAATGACAGGACCTAGCATGACGTCAAAGCCATGTGACCAGTCTGTAGCCAATGAGATAATAGACACGTGACTGGTCACATGGTTATTTTGACGTCACGATAGGTCCTGCATCACTGCTGGTTACCAGAAGGACGCAGCGATTACTGATGGAAAAGCGGCGGGAGACAGAGTGCAAGACGCATCGTGGGCACCGGTAAGCGGTAAGTGTTACGGCAATGTTTATTAACTGTATGTGTACATTTATAATGTATTTTTATTAGTGATGAGCGAGCATGCTTGTCACTACTCGGTACTCGCACGAGTATCGCTGTACTCGGGCTGCTCGGCGGGGACCGAGTAATCTCGCGATACTCGTGCTGTACTCGTGGTCTTCATTTCTGCATGTTGGCGCTCTTTTGAGAGCCAGCCCTCATGCAGGGATTGGCTGGCAGACCACTGCAATGCCACAGCCCTGTTAGTTGTGGAATTGCAGTGATTGGCCGGCCTGCACAGCGTGACCGAGCCTTTATATCGGCCGGCGCGCTGTGCTCTGCTCACAACTATCCAGACAGTCAGTGCAGGGAGAGGGTCGCTGATTCAGGGAAAGCTTTGCGGCCCTTTATAGTTAGTTCCGGAGCAGGGCTGCAAACAGTGTGACCAGAAGTCCTTCTCAGGACTATTCTAGTTGTATACAGGCAGGCAGGGTATAGCCAGGTCGGAGTACAGGAGCAGAGTCCTTCTCAGGACTATTGTTGCTATATACAGGCAGGGTATAGCCAGGTCGGAATACAGGCTAGTGACCAGAAGAGTCCTTGTCAGGACTATTGTAGCAGTATACAGGCAGGCAGGCAGGCAGGCAGGGTAGTGGTGACCGTATACCAGCCTTCATCATATCTGGGGCTGGTGTACACAGTGTAAAACAGTCCAGATAGTGTCAGACTTCTCAGTAATTGTCGCTCCTAAAAACCAGTTAGGTTCTTATTGCGTCCGTGCTTGCATTTAAAAACAGCACGTGTGTGGCAGTCGGTGGCAGGGTACAGGTGCGCGTTTTGCACAAACTATTATATAACGCACAAGTCTAGTGTATAATACACGTCAGTCAGCAGTGTCTGATAGTGTCAGACTTCTCAGTAATTGTCGCTCCTAAAAACCAGTTAGGTTCTTATTGCGTCCGTGCTTGCATTTAAAAACAGCACGTGTGTGGCAGTCGGTGGCAGCGTACAGGTGCGCGTTTTGCACAAACTATTATATAACGCACAAGTCTAGTGTATAATACACGTCAGTCAGCAGTGTCTGATAGTGTCAGACTTCTCAGTAATTGTCGCTCCTAAAAACCAGTTAGGTTCTTATTGCGTCCGTGCTTGCATTTAAAAACAGCACGTGTGTGGCAGTCGGTGGCAGGGTACAGGTGCGCGTTTTGCACAAACTATTATATAACGCACAAGTCTAGTGTATAATACACGTCAGTCAGCAGTGTCTGATAGTGTCAGACTTCTCAGTAATTGTCGCTCCTAAAAACCAGTTAGGTTCTTATTGCGTCCGTGCTTGCATTTAAAAACAGCACGTGTGTGGCAGTCGGTGGCAGCGTACAGGTGCGCGTTTTGCACAAACTATTATATAACGCACAAGTCTAGTGTATAATACACGTCAGTCAGCAGTGTCTGATAGTGTCAGACTTCTCAGTAATTGTCGCTCCTAAAAACCAGTTAGGTTCTTATTGCGTCCGTGCTTGCATTTAGAAACAGCACGTGTGTGGCAGTCGGTGGCAGGGTACAGGTGCGCGTTTTGCACAAACTATTATATAACGCACAAGTCTAGTGTATAATACACGTCAGTCAGCAGTGTCTGATAGTGTCAGACTTCTCAGTAATTGTCGCTCCTAAAAACCAGTTAGGTTCTTATTGCGTCCGTGCTTGCATTTAAAAACAGCACGTGTGTGGCAGTCGGTGGCAGGGTACAGGTGCGCGTTTTGCACAAACTATTATATAACGCACAAGTCTAGTGTATAATACACGTCAGTCAGCAGTGTCTGATAGTGTCAGACTTCTCAGTAATTGTCGCTCCTAAAAACCAGTTAGGTTCTTATTGCGTCCGTGCTTGCATTTAAAAACAGCACGTGTGTGGCAGTCGGTGGCAGGGTACAGGTGCGCGTTTTGCACAAACTATTATATAACGCACAAGTCTAGTGTATAATACACGTCAGTCAGCAGTGTCTGATAGTGTCAGACTTCTCAGTAATTGTCGCTCCTAAAAACCAGTTAGGTTCTTATTGCGTCCGTGCTTGCATTTAAAAACAGCACGTGTGTGGCAGTCGGTGGCAGGGTACAGGTGCGCGTTTTGCACAAACTATTATATAACGCACAAGTCTAGTGTATAATACACGTCAGTCAGCAGTGTCTGATAGTGTCAGACTTCTCAGTAATTGTCGCTCCTAAAAACCAGTTAGGTTCTTATTGCGTCCGTGCTTGCATTTAAAAACAGCACGTGTGTGGCAGTCGGTGGCAGCGTACAGGTGCGCGTTTTGCACAAACTATTATATAACGCACAAGTCTAGTGTATAATACACGTCAGTCAGCAGTGTCTGATAGTGTCAGACTTCTCAGTAATTGTCGCTCCTAAAAACCAGTTAGGTTCTTATTGCGTCCGTGCTTGCATTTAAAAACAGCACGTGTGTGGCAGTCGGTGGCAGGGTACAGGTGCGCGTTTTGCACAAACTATTATATAACGCACAAGTCTAGTGTATAATACACGTCAGTCAGCAGTGTCTGATAGTGTCAGACTTCTCAGTAATTGTCGCTCCTAAAAACCAGTTAGGTTCTTATTGCGTCCGTGCTTGCATTTAAAAACAGCACGTGTGTGGCAGTCGGTGGCAGCGTACAGGTGCGCGTTTTGCACAAACTATTATATAACGCACAAGTCTAGTGTATAATACACGTCAGTCAGCAGTGTCTGATAGTGTCAGACTTCTCAGTAATTGTCGCTCCTAAAAACCAGTTAGGTTCTTATTGCGTCCGTGCTTGCATTTAAAAACAGCACGTGTGTGGCAGTCGGTGGCAGGGTACAGGTGCGCGTTTTGCACAAACTATTATATAACGCACAAGTCTAGTGTATAATACACGTCAGTCAGCAGTGTCTGATAGTGTCAGACTTCTCAGTAATTGTCGCTCCTAAAAACCAGTTAGGTTCTTATTGCGTCCGTGCTTGCATTTAAAAACAGCACGTGTGTGGCAGTCGGTGGCAGGGTACAGGTGCGCGTTTTGCACAAACTATTATATAACGCACAAGTCTAGTGTATAATACACGTCAGTCAGCAGTGTCTGATAGTGTCAGACTTCTCAGTAATTGTCGCTCCTAAAAACCAGTTAGGTTCTTATTGCGTCCGTGCTTGCATTTAAAAACAGCACGTGTGTGGCAGTCGGTGGCAGGGTACAGGTGCGCGTTTTGCACAAACTATTATATAACGCACAAGTCTAGTGTATAATACACGTCAGTCAGCAGTGTCTGATAGTGTCAGACTTCTCAGTAATTGTCGCTCCTAAAAACCAGTTAGGTTCTTATTGCGTCCGTGCTTGCATTTAAAAACAGCACGTGTGTGGCAGTCGGTGGCAGGGTACAGGTGCGCGTTTTGCACAAACTATTATATAACGCACAAGTCTAGTGTATAATACACGTCAGTCAGCAGTGTCTGATAGTGTCAGACTTCTCAGTAATTGTCGCTCCTAAAAACCAGTTAGGTTCTTATTGCGTCCGTGCTTGCATTTAAAAACAGCACGTGTGTGGCAGTCGGTGGCAGGGTACAGGTGCGCGTTTTGCACAAACTATTATATAACGCACAAGTCTAGTGTATAATACACGTCAGTCAGCAGTGTCTGATAGTGTCAGACTTCTCAGTAATTGTCGCTCCTAAAAACCAGTTAGGTTCTTATTGCGTCCGTGCTTGCATTTAAAAACAGCACGTGTGGCAGTCGGTGGCAGGGTACAGGTGCGCGTTTTGCACAAACTATTATATAACGCACAAGTCTAGTGTATAATACACGTCAGTCAGCAGTGTCTGATAGTGTCAGACTTCTCAGTAATTGTCGCTCCTAAAAACCAGTTAGGTTCTTATTGCGTCCGTGCTTGCATTTAAAAACAGCATGTGTGTGGCAGTCGGTGGCAGGGTACAGGTGCGCGTTTTGCACAAACTATTATATAACGCACAAGTCTAGTGTATAATACACGTCAGTCAGCAGTGTCTGATAGTGTCAGACTTCTCAGTAATTGTCGCTCCTAAAAACCAGTTAGGTTCTTATTGCGTCCGTGCTTGCATTTAAAAACAGCATGTGTGTGGCAGTCGGTGGCAGGGTACAGGTGCGCGTTTTGCACAAACTATTATATAACGCACAAGTCTAGTGTATAATACACGTCAGTCAGCAGTGTCTGATAGTGTCAGACTTCTCAGTAATTGTCGCTCCTAAAAACCAGTTAGGTTCTTATTGCGTCCGTGCTTGCATTTAAAAACAGCATGTGTGTGGCAGTCAGTGGCAGCGTCAGGCTCCATATTGTCCCTGGATAGAGACGTGCATAAGGGCCTGTAAACATGAAGTGCCCATTGTAAGTAAGTGGGTCTATTGTAGTATAGCCCTTAGGCAGGGCAGCCAAAAATTGGGAGGCTCCACGTTGTCCCTGGATAGAGACGTGCATGAGGGCCTGTAAACCTGAAGTGCCCATTGGAAGGAAGTGGGTCTATTGTAGTATAGCCCTTAGGCAGGGCAGCCAAAAATTGGGAGGCTCCACGTTGTCCCTGGGTAGAGACGTGCATGAGGGCCTCAAAACATTGTTCCCATTGCAAAGGAGCGGGTCTCCTGTCGTTGTAATGTCCATTCTGCAAAGAATGGGCGAAAAAATTTACCACTGGGGGTATACCTGAAACAAAGGCCTAAGTATTGCAATTTGTAACGGTCATCATCATGGTGGCGCATGAGGAGAAGGAGGAGCAGTCCAGCGATTATCCAAAGTCCAGAAGTGTGTACCCATGGGTGAGTGGAGGTACATGGCAAACTTTAAATTCCGCTCTCATTTGCTGGTGGTGTGGTGAAGTCTGGCCCAATCCAACCCTTGTTCATCTTGATCAGAGTCAGCCTGTCAGCATTTTCAGTTGACAGGCGGGTGCGTTTATCTGTAATGATTCCACCTGCGGCACTAAAAACACGCTCTGACAAAACGCTAGCGGCAGGGCAGGCCAGGACTTCCAAGGCGTAGAGAGCCAATTCATGCCACGTGTGCAGCTTGGATACCCAATAATTGTAAGGCACAGAGGAATGTCGGAGTACAGTTGTTCGATCTGCAAGGTACTCCTTCAGCATCTGGGCAAACTTAGGATTTCTTGTGGCACTACCCCGCACCTCAGGGGCTGTGGTACGTGAGGGGCTGAGAAAACTGTCCCACATCTTAAAGACTGTTCCCCTACCTCT